>NC_052173.1:4910737-4951628 GCF_902713615.1 Scyliorhinus canicula | reverse complement strand
AATGGGATGAGTGTGTTTGGGGAGTGTAATGTGTGTGTGAGGCTGGGATGAGTGTGTGTGGGGAGTGTAATGTGTGTGTGAGGCTGGGATGAGTGTGTGTGGGGATTGTAACGTGTGTGTGAGGCTGGGATGAGTGTGTGTGGGGAGTGTAATGTGTATGTGCGGCTGGGATGAGTGTGTGTGGGGAGTGTAAGGTGTGTGCGGCTGGGATGAGTGTGTGTTGGGAGTGTAATGTGCGTGTGCGGCTGGGATGAGTGTGTGTGGGGATTGTAACGTGTGTGTGAGGCTGGGATGAGTGTGTGTGGGGAGTGTAATGTGTGTGTGCGGCTGGGATGAGTGTGTGTGGTGAGTATAATGTGTGTGCGAGGCTGGGATGAGTGTGTGTGGGGAGTGTAATGTGTGTGTGGGGCTGGGATGAGAGTGTGTGGGGAGTGTAATGTGTGTGTGGGGCTGGGATGAGTGTGTGTGGGGAGTGTAATGTGTGTGTGGGGCTGGGATGAGTGTGTGTGGGGAGTGTAATGTGTGTGTGCGGCTGGGATGAGTGTGTGTGGGGAGTGTCATGTGTGTGAGAGGTTGGGATGAGTGTGTATGGGGTGTGTAATGTGTGTGTGCGGCTGGGATGAATGTGTGTGGGGAGTGTAATGTGTGTGTGGGGCTGGGATGAGTGTGTGTGGGGAGTGTAATGTGTGTGTGTGGCTGGGATGAGTGTGTGTGGGGAGTGTAATGTGTGTGTGTGGCTGGGATGAGTGTGTGTGGGGAGTGTAATGTGTGTGTGCGGCTGGGATGAGTGTGTGTGGGGAGTGTAATGTGTGTGTGTGGCTGGGATGAGTGTGTGTGGGGAGTGTAATGTGTGTGTGGGGCTGGGATGAGTGTGTGTGGGGAGTGTAATGTGTGTGGGGCTGGGATGAGTGTGTGTGGGGAGTGTAATGTGTGTGTGCGGCTGGGATGAGTGTGTGTGGGGAGTGTAATGTGTGTGGGGCTGGGATGAGTGTGTGAGAGGAGTGTAATGTGTGTGTGCGGCTGGGATGAGTGTGTGTGGGGAGTGTAATGTGTGTGTGCGGCTGGGATGAGTGTGTGTGGGGAGTGTAATGTGTGTGGGGGGCTGGGATGAGTGTGTGTGGGGAGTGTAATGTGTGTGTGTGGCTGGGATGAGTGTGTGTGGGGAGTGTAATGTGTGTGGGGCTGGGATGAGTGTGTGTGGGGAGTGTAATGTGTGTGTGCGGCTGGGATGAGTGTGTGTGGGGAGTGTAATGTGTGTGTGGCTGGGATGAGTGTGTGTGGGGAGTGTAATGTGTGTGTGCGGCTGGGATGAGTGTGTGTGGGGAGTATGATGTGTGTGTGCGGCTGGGATGAGTGTGTGTGGGGAGTGTAATGTGTGTGTGGGGCTGGGATGAGTGTGTGTGGGGAGTGTAATGTGTGTGTGAGGCTGGGATGAGTGTGTGTGGGGAGTGTAATGTGTGTGTGCGGCTGGGATTATGGATTGTGGGGAGTGTAATGTGTGTGAGGCTGGGATGAGTGTGTGTGGGGAGTGTAATGTGTGTGTGAGGCTGGGATGAGTGTGGGGAGTGTAATGTGTGTGTGGGGCTGGGATGAGTGTGTGTGGGGAGTGTAATGTGTGTGCGGCTGGGATGAGTGTGTGTGGGAGTGTAATGTGTGTGGGGCTGGGATGACTGTGTGTGGGGAGTGTAATGTGTGTGAGGCTGGGATGAGTGTGTGTGGGGAGTGTAATGTGTGTGTGCGGCTGGGATGAGTGTGAGTGGGGAGTGTAATGTGTGTGCGCGGCTGGGATGAGTGTGTGTGGGGAGTGTAATGTGTGTGTACGGCTGGGATGAGTGTGTGTGGGGAGTGTAATGTGTGTGTGGGGCTGGGATGAGTGTGTGTGGGGAGTGTAATGTGTGTGTGTGGCTGGGATGAGTGTGTGTGGGGAGTGTAATGTGTGTGTGGGGCTGGGATGAGTGTGTGTGGGGAGTGTAATGTGTGTGCGGCTGGGATGAGTGTGTGTGGGGAGTGTAATGTGTGTGTGTGGCTGGGATGAGTGTGTGTGGGGAGTGTAATGTGTGTGTGGGGCTGGGATGAGTGTGTGTGGGGAGTGTAATGTGTGTGTGGGGCTGGGATGAGTGTGTGTGGGGAGTGTAATGTGTGTGTGCGGCTGGGATGAGTGTGTGTGGGGAGTGTAATGTGTGTGCGCGGCTGGGATGAGTGTGTGTGGGGAGTGTAATGTCTGTGTGTGGCTGGGATGAGTGTGTGTGGGGAGTGTAATGTGTGTGTGCGGCTGGGATGAGTGTGTGTGGGGAGTGTAATGTGTGTGTGCGGCTGGGATGAGTGTGTGTGGGGAGCGTAATGTGTGTGTGTGGCTGGGATGAGTGTGTGTGGGGAGTGTAATGTGTGTGTGCGGCTGGGATGAGTGTGTGTGGGGAGTGTAATGTGTGTGTGCGGCTGGGATGAGTGTGTGTGGGGAGTGTAATGTGTGTGTGGCTGGGATGAGTGTGTGTGGGGACTGTAATGTGTGTGGGGGGCTGCAGCTTGTCAGCCTCCCGAGTGTCAATCACGGACCTGGTGAATCCGACACCGTTTCCCATTGGAATCGATTGTGTTCCACGCGGCGCCGGTGCTGCCTCTCCACAGTCGCTGAATAGATCCAGGTACGGACCCAGTTTTGCTGTCATGAAAGTCCACGAATCCTGCTGCGGTGTCAACACTTCGTCTCAGGAACGGAGAATCCATTTCTCCCCATCTCCGTTTTAAATGGCGACCCCTTATTTTGAAAGAGTGGCAAATTAGCTCTTTGGGAAATCTTTTGAGAGATGATGTTGAATTAAAAAGTGGGAATTGTGCAATCTCACTGGGTGGAATCTTCCGTTCTGGATTCCAGGGGTGGGATTCTCCCCTCCCCTACCCAGCGGGGCGGGGGGCTCGGCGTAGCGGGGTGGCATCAACCACTCCGGCGTCGGGCCTCCCCAAAGGCGCACCTTTGGGGGCTAGGCCCACGGCGGAGTGGTTGGCGCCACGCCGACTGGCGGCAAAACCGCCAACGGCCTTTGATGCCCGCCGGCCGGCATCGGGGCTGGCCGAAAGGCCTTCGCCGGTTCGCGCATGCGCCGGTGCGTCAGCGGCCGCTGACGTCACCATCGGCGCATGCGCGGTATGGGGGTATCTTCCGCCTCCGCCATGGTGGAGGCCGTGGTGGCGGCGGAAGAAAAAGAGTGATCCCACGGTACTGGCCCGCCCGGTGATCGGTGGGCCCCGATCACGGGCCAGGCCACCGTGGGGGCACCCCGGGGGCCCGCTCGCGCCGCCAATCCCACCGCCACCAGAGGTGGTTTAAACCATGCCGGCGGGAGAGGCCTCTCAGCGGCGGGACTTCAGCCCATCGCGGGCCGGAGAATCGCTGCGGGGGGCATGCCAATCGGCAGGGCGCGATTCCCGCTCCCGCCGATTCCCGGGTGGCGGAGAATTCTGGCCACGGCGGGGGCGGGATTTACGCCGGCCCCGGGCGATTCTCCGACCCTGCGGGGGTCGGAGAAATCCGCCCCAGGTCCGGTGGTCAGTGAGAAAGTCGACGGGGCAGCACGGTAGCATGGTGGTTAGCATAAATGCTTCACAGCTGCAGGGTCCCAGGTTCGATTCCCGGCTGGGTCACTGTCTGTGCAGAATCTGCACATCCTCCCCGTGTGTGCGTGGGTTTCCTCCGGGTGCTCCGGTTTCCTCCCACAGTCCAAAGATGTGCGGTTTAGGTGGATTGGCCATGATAAATTGCCCTTAGTGTCCAAAATTGCCCTTAGTGTTGGGTGGGGTTACTGGGTTATGGGGATAGGGTGGAGGTGTTAACCTTGGGTAGGGGTGCTCTTTCCAAGAGCCGGTGCAGACTCGATGGGCCGAATGGCCTCCTTCTGCACTGTAAATTCTATGATTCTATGATTCCCGCTGGGCTGCGGGACGGCGGAACGGGCGCGACTTTCCGCTGCTCAGTGCAATTATTATGCGCCGCAAACAGCGTCGCGAATTCCGAGGGGGTGTGGGGGCGGGTAGGAAGTCACCTGCCCTGCCGTTAACCCATGGGGGGAGGGTCAAAGGTCCCGGCACCGTATTTAAAGGACCTCCGGACAGGCATTCCCTCATCGTAGGCCAGGAACTCCGCATTGCTCGTCCTTACCGCTGCAGTTCATCCTGAACGGGAAGAGATGAGCTGCCTGATTTTCTCTTCTGAGCTGAGTGGATCTGGAGACTTCCGGAAACTTCCCAGCCCGTCTGACCCCGGGGCTGACGGGAACGTCTAAACAGTTGACTCGCATTTTGGTGTTGAATTAAACATCGGAAGAATCCAGCGTACACTATTATCCTTTATAAATGATCATTTATTTACAGACATGAATTTCTAACAGAATCACATCAGCAAATCTGATATAACAATTAAGGATCGGTAGAATGGTGATTGGTTTAATCAAACTGTCGGTGCTAAGTAATAAGAGCTAAAAGCGATCTTTCAATTCTGACCCTTAACTCTGTATGTCTCAATTATACAAAAGTTGTCCGTTGTCTGATGGGATCAACAGGGCCTGTGCCATGGGTAATGGCCGACCAATTTTGGCCAATCTCCACGTGTGAGGGGACATGGCAAGTCTAATTGATGGTAGTCAAAGGAACTCGTAGAGTGGATGAAGAGAAACTATTTCTTCTGGCGGGGCTGGGGCAGGGGGCGTTTGGGCCATGGGGGCACAACTTGGAGCATTAAGAGATTATGGAACCAAGCTGGATAGTGAATGTTAAGACACAGATCAGACATTCGTATGGAGAAATAGGCTTGAGAGGCAGATAGGCCTCTTCCCGTATCCATGTTCCATTGGGGGCAATGCAGTAGAAGGCTCAACTGGTGACAAAGATCCTCGCAAGACTTTTCTCTCTGGGGAGTGATCAGGAGCTTTGGATTAAGTTTCTCCTCTGAGTTTAGGAGAGCTGGAAGCTTCTGGAAACGTCGCAGACTGTTTGGTTCCATTACACAATTCACAGCAGCGGATCTTGATGTTGATTAGCTTTAATCACAATATTATTTGCACAAAAAAAAGGGGGGGATGTGGCACAGTTGCAATGTCACTGGACTAGCAATCCAGAAGCTCTGGGGACAAGGGTTCAAATCCCATGGTGGAATTTAAATTCAATTAATAAAATCTGGAATTGGTAATGATCGCAGGGGCGGCACAGTGGTTAGCACTGCTGCTTCACAGCTCCAGGGTTCCAGGTTCGATTCCGGCTTGGGTGACTGTCTGTGTGGAGTCTGCACATCCTCCCCGTGTCTGTGTGGGTTTCCTCCGGGTGCTCCGGTTTCCTCCCACAGTCCAAAGATGTGCAGGGTGAGGTCAGGCATTGTCAAAGTCGGGGGCGCGACCTGTGGGTGGGTCGTGGGCGTGTGTCGGGAGGGTCACGGAGCCGTCTGTCGCGGCGCTCCCGATTGCGCAAATCCGCGTGCAACAGCCGCAGCAGCCGGCTGTTAATAACGCCGGCTGCAAGCGGCCTTCAAAATGGCCACGAACATATTTTTAAAAATGGGGCCACACTGCGCATGCGTAACGCTCATCGGTGCACCAATGAGCGGGTACGCATGCGCAGTACGGCAACATTTTAAAAATACGGTCGCAGCCTTTATTTTTACAAGTGCGGGAGAGTTTTTATTTGATAAAGGTTTACAGGAAAAAAGTGCAGAAACTGAAAATGTTTTCATCCTCGAGAAATTGAAGGTTAACCACATTTCACCTGAACATTACAAGGTAAGAGAAAATGGTGGATCGCGCCGGTCAGCCGGCGTGGGCCATGAGGGTCGGCCGGGTTGGGTCACGAAGGTCGGCCGGGTTGGGTCCCGAAGGTCGGCCGGGTTGGGTAGCGAAGGTCGGCCGGGTTGGGTCGCGAAGGTCGGCCGGGTTGGGTCCCGAAGGTCGGCCGGGTTGGGCCATGAAGTTCGGCCGGCGTGGGTCGCGAAGGTCGGCCGGGTTGGGTCCCGAAGGTCGGCCGGGTTGGGTCGCGAAGGTCGGCCGGGTTGGGTCCCGAAGGTCGGCCGGGTTGGGTCCCGAAGGTCGGCCGGGTTGGGTCGGGAAGGTCGGCCGGGTTGGGTCGGGAAGGTCGGCCGGGTTGGGTCGGGAAGGTCGGCCGGGTTGGGTCGGGAAGGTCGGCCGGGTTGGGTCGCGAAGGTCGGCCGGGTTGGGTCGCGAAGGTCGGCCGGGTTGGGTCGCGAAGGTCGGCCGGGTTGGGTCGCGAAGGTCGGCCGGGTTGGGTCGGGAAGGTCGGCCGGGTTGGGTCGCGAAGGTCGGCCGGGTTGGGTCGCGAAGGTCGGCCGGGTTGGGTCGCGAAGGTCGGCCGGGTTGGGTCCCGAAGGTCGGCCGGGTTGGGTCGCGAAGGTCGGCCGGGTTGGGTCGCGAAGGTCGGCCGGGTTGGGTCGCGAAGGTCGGCCGGGTTGGGTCGCGAAGGTCGGCCGGGTTGGGTCCCGAAGGTCGGCCGGGTTGGGTCGCGAAGGTCGGCCGGGTTGGGTCGCGAAGGTCGGCCGGGTTGGGTCCCGAAGGTTGGGCGGCGTGGGTCCCGAAGGTCGGCCGGGTTGGGTCCCGAAGGTCGGCCGGGTTGGGTCCCGAAGGTCGGCCGGGTTGGGTCGCGAAGGTCAGCCGGGTTGGGCCGCGAAGGTCGGCCGGGTTGGGTCGCGAAGGTCGGCCGGGTTGGGTCGCGAAGGTCGGCCGGGTTGGGTCGCGAAGGTCGGCCGGGTTGGGTCCCGAAGGTCGGCCGGGTTGGGTCGCGAAGGTCGGCCGGGTTGGGTCGCGAAGGTCGGCCGGGTTGGGTCGCGAAGGTCGGCCGGGTTGGGTCGCGAAGGTCGGCCGGGTTGGGTCCCGAAGGTCGGCCGGGTTGGGTCGCGAAGGTCGGCCGGGTTGGGTCGCGAAGGTCGGCCGGGTTGGGTCCCGAAGGTCGGGCGGCGTGGGTCCCGAAGGTCGGCCGGGTTGGGTCCCGAAGGTCGGCCGGGTTGGGTCCCGAAGGTTGGCCGGGTTGGGTCGCGAAGGTCGGCCGGCGTGGGTCCCGAAGGTCGGCCGGGTTGGGTCCCGAAGGTCGGCCGGGTTGGGTCGCGAAGGTCGGCCGGCGTGGGCCGCGAAAGTCGGCCTGGTTGGGTCGCGAAGGTCGGCCGGGTTGGGTCCCGAAGGTCGGCCGGGTTGGGTCGCGAAGGTCGGCCGGGTTGGGTCGCGAAGATCGGCCGGCGTGGGCCGCGAAGGTCGGCCGGGTTGGGTCGCGAAGGTCGGCCGGGTTGGGTCCCGAAGGACGGCCGGGGTGGGTCCCGAAGGTCGGCCGGCGTGGGTCGCGAAGGTCGGCCGGGTTGGGTCGCGAAGGTCGGCCGGGTTGGGTCGCAAAGGTCGGCCGGGTTGGGTCGCGAAGGTCGGCCGGGTTGGGTCGCGAAGGTCGGCCGGGTTGGGCCGTGAAGGTCGGCCGGGTTGGGTCACGAAGATCGGCCGGGTTGGGTAGCGAAGGTCGGCCGGGTTGGGTCGCGAAGGTCGGCCGGGTTGGGTCCCGAAGGTCGGCCGGGTTGGGCCATGAAGTTCGGCCGGCGTGGGTCGCGAAGGTCGGCCGGGTTGGGTCCCGAAGGTCGGCCGGGTTGGGTCCCGAAGGTCGGCCGGGTTGGGTCGCGAAGGTCGGCCGGGTTGGGTCCCGAAGGTCGGCCGGGTTGGGTCCCGAAGGTCGGCCGGGTTGGGTCGGGAAGGTCGGCCGGGTTGGGTCGGGAAGGTCGGCCGGGTTGGGTCGGGAAGGTCGGCCGGGTTGGGTCGGGAAGGTCGGCCGGGTTGGGTCGCGAAGGTCGGCCGGGTTGGGTCGCGAAGGTCGGCCGGGTTGGGTCGCGAAGGTCGGCCGGGTTGGGTCGCGAAGGTCGGCCGGGTTGGGTCGCGAAGGTCGGCCGGGTTGGGTCGCGAAGGTCGGCCGGGTTGGGTCGCGAAGGTCGGCCGGGTTGGGTCGCGAAGGTCGGCCGGGTTGGGTCCCGAAGGTCGGCCGGGTTGGGTCGCGAAGGTCGGCCGGGGTGGGTCGCGAAGGTCGGCCGGGTTGGGTCGCGAAGGTCGGCCGGGTTGGGTCGCGAAGGTCGGCCGGGTTGGGTCCCGAAGGTCGGCCGGGTTGGGTCGCGAAGGTCGGCCGGGTTGGGTCGCGAAGGTCGGCCGGGTTGGGTCGCGAAGGTCGGCCGGGTTGGGTCCCGAAGGTCGGCCGGGTTGGGCCATGAAGTTCGGCCGGCGTGGGTCGCGAAGGTCGGCCGGGTTGGGTCCCGAAGGTCGGCCGGGTTGGGTCCCGAAGGTCGGCCGGGTTGGGTCGCGAAGGTCGGCCGGGTCGAAGGTCGGCCGGGTTGGGTCCCGAAGGTCGGCCGGGTTGGGTCGGGAAGGTCGGCCGGGTTGGGTCGGGAAGGTCGGCCGGGTTGGGTCGGGAAGGTCGGCCGGGTTGGGTCGGGAAGGTCGGCCGGGTTGGGTCGCGAAGGTCGGCCGGGTTGGGTCGCGAAGGTCGGCCGGGTTGGGTCGCGAAGGTCGGCCGGGTTGGGTCGCGAAGGTCGGCCGGGTTGGGTCGCGAAGGTCGGCCGGGTTGGGTCGCGAAGGTCGGCCGGGTTGGGTCGCGAAGGTCGGCCGGGGTGGGTCGCGAAGGTCGGCCGGGTTGGGTCGCGAAGGTCGGCCGGGTTGGGTCCCGAAGGTCGGCCGGGTTGGGTCGCGAAGGTCGGCCGGGTTGGGTCGCGAAGGTCGGCCGGGTTGGGTCGCGAAGGTCGGCCGGGTTGGGTCGCGAAGGTCGGCCGGGTTGGGTCCCGAAGGTCGGCCGGGTTGGGTCGCGAAGGTCGGCCGGGTTGGGTCGCGAAGGTCGGCCGGGTTGGGTCCCGAAGGTCGGGCGGCGTGGGTCCCGAAGGTCGGCCGGGTTGGGTCCCGAAGGTCGGCCGGGTTGGGTCCCGAAGGTCGGCCGGGTTGGGTCGCGAAGGTCGGCCGGGTTGGGCCGCGAAGGTCGGCCGGGTTGGGTCGCGAAGGTCGGCCGGGTTGGGTCGCGAAGGTCGGCCGGGTTGGGTCGCGAAGGTCGGCCGGGTTGGGTCGCGAAGGTCGGCCGGGTTGGGTCGCGAAGGTCGGCCGGGTTGGGTCGCGAAGGTCGGCCGGGTTGGGTCCCGAAGGTCGGCCGGGTTGGGTCCCGAAGGTCGGCCGGGTTGGGTCGCGAAGGTCGGTCGGGTTGGGCCGCGAAGGTCGGCCGGGTTGGGTCGCGAAGGTCGGCCGGGTTGGATCGCGAAGGTCGGCCGGGTTGGGTCGCGAAGGTCGGCCGGGTTGGGCCGCGAAGGCCGGCCGGGTTGGGTCCCGAAGGTTGGCCGGGTTGGGTCGCGAAGGTCGGCCGGCGTGGGTCCCGAAGGTCGGCCGGGTTGGGTCCCGAAGGTCGGCCGGGTTGGGTCGCGAAGGTCGGCCGGCGTGGGCCGCGAAAGTCGGCCTGGTTGGGTCGCGAAGGTCGGCCGGGTTGGGTCGCGAAGGTCGGCCGGGTTGGGTCGCGAAGGTCGGCCGGGTTGGGTCGCGAAGATCGGCCGGCGTGGGCCGCGAAGGTCGGCCGGGTTGGGTCGCGAAGGTCGGCCGGGTTGGGTCCCGAAGGTCGGCCGGGTTGGGTCACGAAGATCGGCCGGCGTGGGTCGCGAAGGTCGGCCGGGTTGGGTCGCGAAGGTCGGCCGGGTTGGGTCGCGAAGGTCGGCCGGGTTGGGTCGCGAAGGTCGGCCGGGTTGGGTCGCGAAGGTCGGCCGGGTTGGGTCGCGAAGGTCGGCCGGGTTGGGTCGCGAAGGTTGGCCGGGTTGGGTCCCGAAGGTCGGCCGGGTTGGGTCACGAAGGTCGGCCGGGTTGGGTCCCGAAGGTCGGCCGGGTTGGGTCACGAAGGTCGGCCGGGTTGGGTCGCGAAGTTCGGCCGGGGTGGGTCACGAAGGTTGGCCGGGTTGGGTCACGAAGGTCGGCCGGGTTGGGTCACGAAGGTCTGCCTGCGTGGGTCACGAAGATCGGCCGGGTTGGGTTGCGAAGGTTGGCCGGCGTGGGTCACGAAGATCGGCCGGGTTGGGTCACGAAGATCGGCCGGGTTGGGTTGCGAAGGTCGGCCGGCGTGGGTCGCGAAGATCAGCCGGCGTGGTTCGCCAAGGTTGGCTGGTTGGTAAAAAAGGTCCCCGGAGAAAACGTTTGAAAAACATTGGGTTAGGTGGATTGGCCATGCTAAATTGTCCATCAATGTGGTTACAGGGATCGGGTGGGGGATTGGGCCTGGGCTAGGGTGCTCTTTTGGGGGCAAGGTCGGTGCAGACTCGATGGGCCGAATCCTTCTACACTGCAGGGATTCCATGATTCTAACTATGATCGATTGTTGGATTAAAAATAAAACTCATCGGTAAGGAAATCTGCCGGCCTTACCCGGTCTGGCCTACATGTGACTCCAGACCCCCAGCAATGTGGTTGACTCCTAACTGCCCCCAGGTGGGCAAGGCGCCCACATCCAAGGAAACAATAAAAATTTGAAAAGAAAAGTTAAAAATTTGAGGAATAATCAGAGAGAGTGAATTTCCTGCTGAACAATAGGCAGCCATCTTGCGAGTACGCAGCCAATCTCATGAACCAGCGGATTGTCAAAGTGGTCAGATGCCCCACTCAGTAAAATGAAAGGGGTGTTGCCATGAGTAGAAATGCCTGGCAAATCTGCTTGGGTGGGCAGGGATGAGGGGTGGTGCTGAAGAGTGAGGACCACCACATGTTAATAACATTCGAGGCACGTTTCAGCTGCTTTTGCCGCCATTGCATTTTATGTTTGGAAACAAAGAAAGCTCCGGTCAGCAGCGAGTAGCCTGGAGCACCTCTGGTGGCATCCATGATGCCCGGCTTAATTAAGGTACTCAGCTCAATCGCTCTGATCATGCAGATATGGACGTCACTCTTCTCAACTCCAACTTCACCTCCGTCTCCAATCCACCATGTTGTATTGCCAAACACTTCTACGAAGGACGTGCCTCTAACCTCCAATCACTGGTTCATTATTTATCGCCAGTCGCTATCACTATGACAACCCAAATTCACTCGACACAGCTATACAAAATATACCTCGCCCAATTGGGTGAGATAATGGCAAATGACAACTTCAGTTCAAAGCTGACTCTCTGGGTTTTAAAGTGTGACCTTTCACTTTGAACCAAATAGCGATTTGCTTTGGGAAGCCATTTTGATTCAGTCCTCTACAAGAAGCCATTTTGTACACCTTAATCTGCAGCTGTTCTGATTGCAAAATGCAGCACCGTTTCGATTTATTTTAAAAAACCATCTTATTCTGCGTTCCAGCCCGGACAGAACTTAATTATTTCATTTCCAGTCTCCTCGAAAGACAATTGTGGTCATGCAGGACCTTTTGAGACTGTCCTTTTAAGGGTTTGGTGACAGCGGTTATTGAGCTGAAAGTCCACGGCAATCTTTCATACCCAAATTGTGGTGCTTTTCTTTGATGACGCTTCCTAAAAAAAGAAAAATAATCAAATAGATACTTTCAAATCTTGTGGGCCTGCTCGTCAGTCTCTTAACTGGTCATCCATTAACTATTGCTGCTGAAGGTGAGCACGTTCACCAGCATGCTTCCTGCTCACTGAACGTGAGCAGGGTGTTCTGGGAAGAGCAAACCAAGTTACCTCCGCTTACTCCTCAACGGTGGCCATTCTTCAGTGAACTCATTCTCCGCTTGCTTGACACGCTCGATTCACTGCCTCATAGGCTAGCTGCTTGGACCAATAAATGGGGTCCATCAGGAGAGGATGACCAGACGCAAGTATTGAACCAGCATTCCAAAGAGCATTGCCCGTCCACTGCCCATGTACAGCCTGCAGTGGCCCCGGGCAGCGATGGTTGTGAACTCCTCAGGAATGGCCACCCCAGTGCATTCTACAGTCAGCACGTTGAGCGACGCATGGCAGGTCGTGGAGGTTTTGCGCTGCCCCTCTGTGCTTCCCCCCCACCCCTTGCCCCCAACACCACACACTCCCCCCAGTACTCAATGCAGGTTAGCGCCTCAACGAAGATCCCAGCGTGGGTTGTCAATGGCCTTTTTAAAGTTTCTGCGCTGGATGATCAAGCATTTTCTTCAGGGGTTGCGCTTTGCAAAGCTGGATACGCGATGTGCCATTTGAGTGGGACAGGAGCTGCTTGGGAAGTGGCACCATTTCAGGTGACTCACAACTGGTCCCTCGCTCTCAGCAACCACACACGTCGCAGCCCTTCATCAGGTCAGCTATGTTGAAGACAGGCCATGCTTCCATTTTCTCGTGAAAAGAACACACCCCCATCCTCTTTGTCTTGTGGCGCAGTGGGTTAGAGTTTTGCCTCTGAGCCAAAAGCTGTGGGTTCGAGTCCCACCCCAGGACGTGACGGCCAAGGAAGGTGTGTTCGTAACGCGGCCAAACAGGTCGAGTGTCAACCTGTAAATCCGTCCAAACACCCCAATGGCTGGCAGTAAGAGCAGGATAGACTCCTGGTCAACCAGGCTTGATGTGAAGTGGCTCTCAAGCTATTAGCCTATGGTGACAGACTAGTGACCAGGGAATGACTAGCGATGGAAACAGACAAAAGTCTGCGTTAATGCATCTCTAGGTGTGGGAAAAAGAGCTCCATTCACTTTATCCCAGTGAAAGTGAGCTGGGAATACAGGATAAACAGCAGGATGCTGGGAAGCACCGAGGATCAGAGGGATCTTGGTGTGCATGTACATCTGTCCCTTAAGGTAATAGGACAGGTGGACACAGTGGTTAAGAAGGCCTATGGTAAACTTGCCTTTATTAGCCCAGGCAGAGTTTAAGAGCCGGGAGGTTATGCTGGAACTGTATAAAACGTTGGTTAGGCCACAACTAGAACATAGAACATAGAACAGTACAGCACAGAACAGGCCCTTCAGCCCTCGATGTTGTGCCGAGCAATGATCACCCTACTCAAACCCACGTATCCACCCTATACCCGTAACCCAACAACCCCCCCCCCCCCCCTAACCTTACTTTTTTTTAGGACACTACGGGCAATTTAGCATGGCCAATCCACCTAACCCGCACTCAGTGAGTATTGTGTGCAGCTCTGGAATCCACATTACAGGAGGGATGTGATAGCCACTGGAAAGGCTGCAGAGGAGATTTACCAGGATGTTGCCTGGGCTGGAGAGTGTTAGTGATGAAGAGAGATTGGATAGACTGGGATTGTTTTCCTTGGAGCAGAGGAGACTGAGGGGGAGACAGGATTGAGATGGATAGAATTATGAGGGGCACAGATAGAGTAGACAGGAAGCAACCTTTCCCCTTGGTGGATGGGTCAATGACCAGGGGGCAGAGATTTAAGGCGAGGGGCAGGAGGCAATCGGCACGGTAGCACAGTGGTTAGCACTACTTCTTCACAAGGTGAGGGGCAGGAGGTTTCGAGGGGATGTGAGGAAAAACCTTTTCACCCAGAGGGTGGAGGGAGTCTGGAACTCGCTGCCTGAGAGGGTGATGGAGGCAGAGACCCTCACAACATTAAATAAGTATTTAGATGTGTGCCTGTGATCCCAGGGCAGACACGGCTATGGGCCAAGTGCTGGGAAATGGGATTGGAGTAGATAGGTGAGTGGTTTTGACCAGCACAGACACGATGGGCCGAAGGGCTGTAGACCTCTCTGACTCGCTGTCTCTGCAAGGGTGCCCTCATACCTTTGTGTCCCACATCTCGGAATCATTCTCTGAACCCTTTCAATCTGTTTGATTAGAAAAAAAAACTTTGGTTCTATTGACATGCCCTGGAAATATTGCCTGAGAATTGACGAGCTTTATTGATATTAGCGCTGGAACTGATCTGATGAGGAATCACCCTGTGCATGTCTGACTGTTTGTGCACATGTAACCCTGAAGTGCCAGAACTGACGACCAGAAGATGGGCTTCTTACACAGTTTAATGTAATTTAACATTTAATAATCTTTATTGTCACAAGTAGGCTTACATTAACACTGCAATGAAGTTACTGTGAAAATCCCCTAGTCGCCACATTCCGGTGCCTGTTCGGGTCACAGAGGGAGAATTCAGAATTTCCAATTCACCTAACAGCACGTCTTTCGGGACTTGTGGGGGGAAACGGGAGCACCCGGAGGAAACCCACGCAGACACGGGGAGAACGTGCAGACTCCGCACAGTCACCCGAGCCGGGAATCTAACCCGGGACCCTGGCGCTGTGAAGCAACAGTACTAATCACTGTGCTACCGTGCTGCCCAAGTTATATCAAGTTCTAGTGCGGGCAGCACGGTAGCATAGTGGTTAGCACAGTTGCTTCACAGCGACAGGGTCCCAGGTTCGATTCCCCGCTGGGTCACTATCTGTGCGGAGTCTGCACATTCTCCCCGTGTCTGCGTGGGTTTCCTCCGGGTGCTCCGGTTTCCTCCCACGGTCCAAAGACGTGCAGGTTAGGTGGATTGGCCATGATAAATTGCCCTTAGTGACCAAAAATGTTAAGTGGGGGTTACTGGGTTAGGGGGATAGGGTGGAGGTGTGGGCTTGAGAAGGGTGCCCTTTCCAAGGGCCGGTGCAGACTCGATGGGCCGAATGGCCTCCTTCTGCACTGTAAATTCTATGATTCTGGAGTAGGGGCAGAGGATGCTCGCAGGGTTGGCTAAATGGGCTGATTGGAGGACTGTGCGCTCCCTCTGATTTCGCCTCTACGTGATCCCGACAATGACTCTCGCTATCTCTTCCTGAATGAAGCTTGTCCATTTTGGTAGGTCACAAGGTCTGCACTCCCATGAGCGAGTGGGGGATCTGTGGCCTCCTGAGGGTTTGAGTGGGTTAGGTTGAAGTTACTTCCCCGGAGTGTTTTTCCTGACCTTGACCCGATATTTCAAGCTTCAGATTGTGCTTGGGCAGTCCTTAAAGTGCCAGCTGACTGGACGCCCAGTGCCAGCAGCTGGCATTGCTGGTTACATTTTGTATTATTTGGTGGCAATTGAACAGTCACATTTTACTGTCACTCGTTAAAAATATGAGTCTGGGAGGGACAATGCTTCCTGAGTTATTAGTGGCACTCTTTCTCGAAGATGAAACACTTGACCATATAACATGCGAGAAGAAGGAGGCCATTCGGCCCATTGAGTCTCTCCAACATCCAATGAGATCATGACTGATCTGATGTGATAATCCTCAACTCCACTTTCCCGCCCTCTCCCCATAACCCTCGATTCCCTCACTCTTATCCCCATAACCCTCGATTCCCTCACTCTTATCCCCATAACCCTCCATTCCCTCACTTATCCCCATAACCCTCGATTCCCTCACTTATCCCCATCACCCTCGATCCCCTCACTCTTATCCCCATAACCCTCGATTCCCTCACTCTTATCCCCATAACCCTCGATTCCCTCACTCTTATCCCCATAACCCTCGATTCCCTCACTCTTATCCCCATAACCCTCGATTCCCTCACTCTTATCCCCATAACCCTCGATTCCCTCACTCTTATCCCCATAACCCTCGATTCCCTCACTCTTATCCCCAGAACCCTCGATTCCCTCACTCTTATCCCCATAACCCTCGATCCCCTCACTCTTATCCCCATAACCCTCGATTCCCTCACTCTTATCCCCATAACCCTCGATTCCCTCACTCTTATCCCCATAACCCTCGATCCCCTCACTCTTATCCCCATAACCCTCGATTCCCTCACTCTTATCCCCATAACCCTCGATTCCCTCACTCTTATCCCCATAACCCTCGATTCCCTCACTGTTATCCCCATAACCCTCGATTCCCTCACTCTTATCTCCATAACCCTCGATCCCCTCACTCTTATCCCCATTACCCTCAATTCCCTCACTCTTATCCCCATAACCCTCGATACCCTCACTCTTATCCCCATTAGGAGGAACTTCTTCACCCAAAGGGTTGTGAATCTATGGAATTCCTTGCCCAGTGAGGCTCCTTCATTACATGTTTTTAAGGTAAAGATAGATAGTTTTTTGAAGAATAAAGGGATTAAGGGTTATGGTGTTCGGGCCGGAAAGTGGAGCTGAGTCCACAAAAGATCAGCCATGATCTCATTGAATGGCGGAGCAGGCTCGAGGGGCCAGATGGCCTACTCCTGTTCCTAGTTCTTATGTTCTTATAACCCTCGATTCCCTCACTCTTATCCCCATAACCCTCGATTCATAGAACATAGAACACTACAGCGCAGTACGGGCCCTTCGGCCATCGATGTTGCGCCGACCTGTGAAACCATCTGAAGCCTATCTGACCTACACTATTCCATTTTCATCCATATGTCTATCCAGTGACCACTTAAATGCCCTTAAAGTTGGCGAGTCTACTACTATTGCAGGCAGGGCGTTCCACACCCCTACTACTCTCTGAGTAAAGAAACTGCCTCTGACATCTGTCCTATATCTATCACCCCTCAATTTAAAGCTATGTCCCCTCGTGTTGGTCATCACCATCCGAGGAAAAAGACTCTCACTGTCCACCCTATCTAACCCTCTGACTATCTTATATGTCTCTATTAAGTCACCTCTCAGCCTTCTCCTCTCTAACGAAAACAACTTCAATTCCCTGAGCCTTTCCTCGTAAGACCTTCCCTCCATACCAGGCAACATCCTAGTAAATCTCCTCTGAACCCTTTCCAAAGCTTCCACATCCTTCCTATAATGTGGTGACCAGAACTGCACGCAGTACTCCAGGTGCGGCCGCACCAGAGTTATGTACAGCTGCAGCATGACCTTGTGGTTCCGAAACTCAATCCCCCTGCTTATAAAGGCTAGCACACCATATGCCTTCTTAACAGCCCTATTAACCTGGGTGGCAACTTTCAGGGATTTATGTACCTGGATGCCGAGATCTCTCTGTTCATCTACACTACCAGGAATCTTGCCATTAGCCCAGTACTCTGCATTCCTGTTACTCCTTCCAAAGTGAACCACCTCACACTTTTCCGCATTAAACTCCATCTGCCACCTCTCAGCCCAGCTCTGCAGCTTATCTATGTCCCTCTGTATCTTATAACATCCTTCAGCACTATCCACAACTCCACCGACCTTCGTGTCATCTGCAAATTTACTAACCCATCCTTCTACACCCTCTTCCAGGTCATTTATAAAAATGACAAACAGCAGTGGCCCCAAAACAGATCCTTGCGGTACACCACTGGTAACTGAACTCCAGGATGAACATTTGCCATCAACCACCACCCTTTGTCTTCTTTCAGCTAGCCAATTACTGATCCAAACCGCTAAATCATCTTCAATTCCATACTTCCTTATTTTCTGCAATAGCCTACCGTGGGGAACCTTATCAAACGCCTTACTGAAATCCATATACACCACATCAACAGCTTTACCCTGATCCACCTGTTTGGTCACCTTCTCAAAAAACTCAATAAGGTTTGTGAGACATGACCTACCCTTCACAAAACCGTGTTGAGTATCGCTAATCAACTTGTTCTTTTCAAGATGATTATAAACCCTCTCTCTTATAACCTTTTCCAACATTTTACACACAACCGAAGTAAGGCTCACAGGTCTATAATTACCAGGGTTGTCTCTACTCCCCTTCTTGAACAAGGGGACAACATTTGCTATCCTCCAGTCTTCCGGCACTATTCCTGTCGATAAAGACGACATAAAGATCGATTCCCTCGCTCTTATCCCCATATCCCTCGATTCCCTCACTCTTATCCCCATAACCCTCGATTCCCTCACTCTTATCCCCATAACCCTCGATTCCCTCACTCTTATCCCCATAACCCTCGATTCCCTCACTCTTATCCCCATAACCCTCGATCCCCTCACTCTTATCCCCATAACCCTCGATTCCCTCACTCTTATCCCCATAACCCTCGATTCCCTCACTCTTATCCCCATAACCCTCGATTCCCTCACTCTTACCCCCATAACCCTCGATCCCCTCACTCTTATCCCCATAACCCTCGATTCCCTCACTCTTATCCCCATAACCCTCGATTCCCTCACTCTTATCCCCATAACCCTCGATTCCCTCACTCTTATCCCCATAACCCTCGATTCCCTCACTCTTATCCCCATAACCCTCGATCCCCTCACTCTTATCCCCATAACCCTCGATTCCCTCACTCTTATCCCCATAACCCTCGATTCCCTCACTCTTATCCCCATAACCCTCGACTCCCTCACTCTTATCCCCGTAACCCTAAATACCCTCACTCTTACCCCCATAACCCTCGATTCCCTCACTCATCCCCATAACCCTCGATTCCCTCACTCTTATCCCCATAACCCTCGATTCCCTCACTCTTATCCCCATAACCCTCGATTCCCTCACTCTTATCCCCATAACCCTCAATACCCTCACTCTTACCCCCATAACCCTCGATTCCCTCACTCATCCCCATAACCCTCGATTCCCTCACTCTTATCCCCATAACCCTCGATTCCCTCACTCTTATCCCCATAACCCTCGATTCCCTCACTCTTATCCCCATAACCCTCGATTCCCTCACTCTTATCCCCATAACCCTCGATTCCCTCACTCTTATCCCCATAACCCTCGATTCCCTCACTCTTACCCCATAACCCTCGATCCCCTCACTCTTATCCACATAACCCTCGATTCCCTCACTCTTCTCCCCATAACCCTCGATTCCCTCACTCTCATCCCTATAACCCTCGATCCCCTCACTCTTATCCCCATAACCCTCGATTCCCCCACTCTTATCCCCATAACCCTCGATTCCCTCACTCTTATCCCCATAACCCTCGATTCCCTCACTCTTATCCCCATAACCCTCGATCCCCTCACTCTTATCCCCATCACCCTCGATTCCCTCACTCTTATCCCCATAACCCTCGATTCCCTCACTCTTATCCCCATAACCCTCGACTCCCTCACTCTTATCCCCATAACCCTAAATACCCTCACTCTTACCCCCATAACCCTCGATTCCCTCACTCATCCCCATAACCCTCGATTCCCTCACTCTTATCCCCATAACCCTCGATTCCCTCACTCTTATCCCCATAACCCTCGATTCCCTCACTCTTACCCCCATAACCCTCGATTCCCTCACTCATCCCCATAACCCTCGATTCCCTCACTCTTATCCCCATAACCCTCGATCCCCTCACTCTTATCCCCATAACCCTCGATTCCCTCACTCTTACCCCATAACCCTCGATCCCCTCACTCTTATCCACATAACCCTCGATTCCCTCACTCTTATCCCCATAACCCTCGATTCCCTCACTCTCATCCCCATAACCCTCGATCCCCTCACTCTTATCCCCTAACCCTCGATTCCCCCACTCTTATCCCATAACCCTCGATTCCCTCACTCTTATCCCCATAACCCTCGATTCCCTCACTCTTATCCCCATAACCCTCGATTCCCTCACTCTTATCCCCATAACCCTCGATTCCCCCACTCTTATCCCCATAACCCTCGATTCCCTCACTCTTATCCCCATAACCCTCGATTCCCTCACTCTTATCCCCATAACCCTCGATTCCCTCACTCTTATCCCCATAACCCTCGATTCCCTCACTCTTATCCCCATAACCCTCGATTCCCTCACTCTTATCCCCATAACCCTCGATTCCCTCCCTCTTATCCCCATAACCCTCAATTCCCTCACTGATTAAAAATCTCAGCTGTGAACATATTAACGGCCCGGCCTGTACAGCTCTCTGCGGTAAAGAATTCCACAGATTCACTGCCCTCAGAGAGGAGAAATTCCTCCTCCTCTCTGTCTGAAATGGGCGACCCCTCACTCTGAGATTCTGCCCTGTGGTCCCAGACTCTCAGCATCGACCCTGTCAAACCCCCTGAGAATACGATACGTCTCAATAAGGTCACCCCTCATTCTTCTAAACTCCAATGAGTACAGGCCCAATCTACTCAACCTCTCCTCATAGGAAAATCCCTCCATCCCCAGGGTCAACCGAGTGAACCTCCTCAGCACTGCCTCCAATGGGAATATATCTGTCCTTAGATACGGGGACCAAAACTGTTCACAGGGTTCCGTGAGTGGTCTTGTTAATGCCTGGAAGATGTTCCCTCATGCGACTGAGGAAGTGCAAAAGCAAGGCCCCTTCACATTCCCTTTCATCGAGATACATTCCTCCGGCTTTTAAAATAAGGAAGAATTCAGTGATCGGCCGACGAGAGGTGACTATTGTGTGAGGTGGTTTCAAGCTGAATAATGCCGGAGTTGAATTAGGTTGAGCATGATTTTACATTAGGCTCTGCCTTGTGCAAGAAACCTTACAGATCGTGTGAGAATGGGCATTCAAGACTGTTACCTTCATTTGTTCTATGTGGACAACAGCATCATGGACTGTCACAAAGATCTGCTCTGGGCGAAGGTGGTTTAGCAAGCCGCTACACGTCAATATTTTCAAAACATCTTCTAGAAAATGCAAAGAATAACACCTTTTGTCACTACGGATGCATCAATGAACACCTCTTTAGAAAATAGCCGCGGTACTTCTGATGTACCATCAATTGGACTCGAGACACAATTAGGATCCGAACTGTGGCTTTAATCAGCTAGTTGTTAGCCCGGTGGTCGACTACAGAGTAAGGCCGACCGCCGGGAACTCTGGGTACTTATACCCCGCCTCAGAGACGGGGCCTACTTGCCTCTCGACCAATTGGTGAGCAGTCACATGACTAGTCCCAGCCAATCGGACGAGAGGCACATGACCAGCCAGAGCCAATGGTAAACCCATGCTCTGCACCAATGGCAGTGCTCACATTCATACCACCACAACTTCCTCAAACTGTCAAATCTCCAACTTCTACCAGTTCCGATGAAAGGGCATTGGCCAGAACCATTGAGTATGTTTCCCTCTCTACACAAAGCTGTGAAGTATTTTCAGCAGTTTCTCTTTTGTGTTGATCTCCTTCAGCTAATACTAAACTGTTCTGATTCCTTTCAGCTTCTCGAGGCAGAATTTAACGCAGGCAACCGAGGTCTCGCGCGAGCTCCGCATCTCCAATCTTCGAGAAGGCCAGTGCAATAACTGGATAGTGGCTGCCCTTCCTCTCGTCCCAGGGCCATGGAGGAGGGGGCAGGAGCTTGGGGAGCAGGGAGAGGGGGAACAAAAACACCCGGACCCCAAGAGCTGCCGGCCAATCAGAGGCCATCAGCTGTTCATACCTCACCAGTGCCACCGTGCTGTGCTGTGCCCTAATGCACCACCTGTGCCACCCTCTGGAACTCTTCCCTCCCCCCCTTTCAATTTTCGACGGGTTTCCTTGGACTTGATTTATTCTCGTCGCCAATGTAATATTGCGAGGTGATCAACGATGCAATGCTAAATCACGACAACGAATAAACGGGCATCGTGCGACTATCAACAGGCAGGACTGTTCCCTTCCAGTTGGGGAACACTTCAGCAGTCAAGGACATTCAGCCTCTGATCTCCGGGTCAGCATTCTACAAGGAGGCCTTCAGGAGACGCGACAACGCAAAATTGCTGAGCAAAAACTTATAGCTAAGTTCCGCACGCATGAATGCGGACTCAACCGGGATCTGGGATTCATGTCGCATTACATTCGGCCCCCACCAACAAGCCTGGACTTGCAGAGGCCTACCGACTGAACTGGCTTGGGACAATTCACACCTCTTTAACCTGGAGTTACCTCTCTCTCTGCATCTTTGATGATTTGATTGCCTGCAGGTGCTCGCATTCCGGGGCATCTCTGACTGTGTCTATATAAACATTTCTGGAACAAGCCTTTCCATTCACCTGAAGAAGGAGCCGTGCTCCGAAAGCTCGTGTTTGAAACAAACCTGTTGGACTTTAACCTGGTGTTGTAAGACTTCTTACTGTGCTCACCCCAGTCCAACGCCGGCATCTCCACATCATGCTAAATCACAACAGAGGCTTATTGAACTCAGAAGAACTACTGACACAGGACAGCACAGCTATTAGGGGTGGCACGGTGGTTCGCACTGTTGCCTCACAGCACCAGGGACACAGGTTCAAATCCAGACTTGGTGACTGTGCAGAGTCAGCACGTCCTCCCCGTGTCTGCGTGGGTATTCTCCGGGTGCTCAGGTTTCCTCCCACAGTCCATAGATGTGCAGGTTAGGTGGATTGGCCATTAAAAATTGTCCCTTAGTGTCCAAAGATGTGCAGGTTAGGTGGATTGGCCATGTTAAATTGTCCTTTAGCGTCCAAAGATGTGCAGGTTAGGTGGATCGGCCATGCTAAATTGTCCCTTAATGTCCAAAGATGTGCAGGTTAGGTGGATTGGTCATGTTAAATTGTCCCTAAGTGTCCAAAGATGTGAAGGTTAGGTGGATTGGCCATGATAAATTGTCCCTTAGTGTCCAAAGATGTACAGGTTAGGTGGATTAGCCATGTTAAATTGTCCCTTAGTGTCCAAAGATGTGCAGGTTAGGTGGATTGGCCATGTTAAATTGTCCCTTAGTGTCCAAAGATGTGCAGGTTAGGTGGATTGGCCATGATAAATTGTCCCTTAGTGTCCAAAGATGTGCAGGTTAGGTGGATTGGCCATGCTAAATTGTCCCTTAGTGCCCAAAGGTGTGCAGGTTAGGTGGATTGGCCATGTTAAATTGTCCCTTAGTGCCCAAAGATGTGCAGGTTAGGTGGATTGGCCATGCTAAATTATCCATTAGTGTCCAAAGATGTACAGGTTAGGTGGATTGGCCATGATAAATTATCCCTTAGTGCCCAAAGATGTACAAGTTAGGTGGATTGGCCATGCTAAATTGCCCCTTAGTGTCCAAAGACGTGCAGGTTAGGTGGATTGGCCATGATAAATTGTCCCTTAGTGCCCAAAGATGTGCAGGTTAGGTGGATTGGCCATGTTAAATTGCCCCTTAGTGTCCAAAGATGTGCAGGTTAGGTGGATTGGCCATGATAAATTGTCCCTTAGTGTCCAAAGATGTGCAGGTTAGGTGGATTGGCCATGCTAAATTGCCCCTTAGTGTCCAAAGATGTGCAGGTTAGGTGGATTGGCCATGATCAATTGCCACTTGGTGTCCAAAGGTTAGGTGGGGTACGGGGTTACAGGGATAGGTTGGTGCTCTTTCAGAGGGTTGGTGCAGACTAGATGGACCAAATGGCCTCCTTCTGCACTGTTGGGATTTTATGATTTTCAGTCATTATGCGCTACTTGACCTCTATTGGAAAGTCATTGGGGGTTGGGGAGGGGCTCTTTCAGAGGACTTAAGCTCACTCATAGATCATAGAATTTACAGTGCAGAAGGAGGCTATTCGGCCCATCGAGTCTGCACCGGATCTTGGAAAGCGCGCCCTACCCAAGGCCACGCTTTCCCCCTATCCCCGTAACCCAGTAACCCCACTTAACGGTTTTGGACATTAAGGGACAATTTATCATGGCCAATCCACCGAACCTGCACATCTTTGGACTGTGGGAGGAAACCGGAGCACCCGGAGGAAACCCACGCCGATACGGGGAGGATGTGCAGACTCCGCACAGACAGTGGCCCAGCTGGGAATCGATCCTGGGACCCTGGAGCTGTGAGGCAGCAGTGCTAACCACTATGCTACCGTGCCGCCCAGTTAGACTCTCACACCATTGGACTTCTCACATTAAGGGTACATCATGATATAAAATCCCAGTATACCCCAAACCAAAAGGAAGATATGTGAACAGATGATATGGCATGCAATGATAATACTGTAATACTTACTGTTGCATTCTGCAAGATAGACCCACATGTCGGCTTCCTGACACTCCACACACATCTGGAACAGAGGACCATTGGAGGAAATTAAATTGAGCTGTTTATTATCCGGAGCAGGGCCCCTGCTGATTATATTTGCCTCAGACAGACCAAAGGCAGCTTAAGAGAAAGCTAGATAAACACATGAGGGAGAAAAGAATAGAAGGCTCTGCTGATAGGGTGGTCAATGCAGAGCATAAGCACTAGCATGGATCAGTTGGGCCGAATGGCCTGTTTCTAAGCTTTACGAAAGGACTGAAGGAGCCTCGGGTTGAGTGGGCTTCAATGGTGTTGATTTGCGGCCTGCTTCCCTCATATAATTATTTGCAAACAATTGTGCAGCGCCATTTTAATGATTTCAGTTTCTTCCATTTAATTTTGACAAGTGTCGAGACGGTCATTTCCGCCTTCTCCAACTTGCTCTCAGTTGCTGACCACATCAACTGGCTAAACAGCCCCCTCAGGAACGGAAATCGGGTGGGATTTATGAACCGGTGTTTGAGGTGATCAAAACCATGAGAGATCCGGACAAGATCGATCGGGAGAAACTTCCCCACTCGGGAAAGGATCGTGAACACGAGGTTCCTTTCCTGGGATGTGGCCGTCTGATATTGATGATCTCTGGTGATCCTCTGCCCCACAAGAGGAAACCTTCTCTCTGGATCCTCTCCATCAAAAACCTTTCAGAATTTTAAACACCTCTGTGAGGTCACCCCTCAGTCTTCCTTCTTCCAGAGAGTGGAGACCTGGCGTATCCACCCTTTCCTGACAGGTAAACCCACAGAGATCTGGCATCATCCTTGCCAATGCTCTCTGCACCCACTCCAGTGCCTCGATATCCTTTTATAACATGGAGACCAGAACTGTACACAGTGTTCCAAGTGTGCTCTAACCAAGGTTGAGGATAACTCCCCTACCTCACAATCATATTCCACCAGAAATAAAATCTGGTGTTTGCTTCACTTTTTGTTGACAATTTTGCTACCCTGTGGCACTTTTAGCGATTGCCATATTTGTTCTCCTTTGCAATCTGCAGCCCAATTCCTAACTAGGTATTTCGAACAATAGAATTAAATCCATACAGTGCAGAAGGAGGTCATTCGGCCCATCGAGCCTGCACCGACCCTCTGAGAGCACCCTACCTAGGCCCACTCCCCGCCCTATCCCTGTAACCCCACCTAACCTGTACATCTTTGGACACTAAGGGACAATTTAACACGGCCAATCCACCTAACCTGCACATCTTTGGACACTAAGGGACAATTTAACACGGCCAATCCACCTAACCTGCACATCTTTGGACACTAAGGGGCAATTTAACATGGCCAATCCACCTAACCTGCACATCTTTGGACACTAAGGGGCAATTTAACATGGCTAATCCACCTAACCTGTACATCTTTGGACACTAAGGGGCAATTTAACATGGCCAATCCACCTAACCTGCACATCGCTGGACACTAGGGGCTGGTTTAGCACACTGGGCTAAATCGCTGGCTTTTAAAGCAGACCAAGGCAGGCCAGCAGCACGGTTCAATTCCCGTACCACCTCCCCGAACAGACACCGGAATGTGGCGACTAGGGGCTTTTCACAGTAACTTCATTGAAGCCTACTCGTGACAATAAGAGATTTTCATTTCATTTCATAAGGGACAATTTATCATGGCCAATTCACCTAACCTACACATCTTTGGACTGTGGGAGGAAACCGGAGCACCCGGAGGAAACCCACGCGCACACAGGGAGAACGTGCAGACTCCACACAGACAGCATCCCAGAGCTGGGATCGAACCTGAGACCTCGGCGCCGTGAGGCAGCTGTGCTAACCATTGTGCCGCCGTGCTGCCCCCGAGGGCAGAATTATAACGTTGGCGACTGGGAGCGGCCCGTAATGTGTTAATGCTGATAATTGGAAACCCACTGCTGTTTAACGAATTAGGAGCAGGCCATTTTGCCCCTGGAGCTTGGACTGTTGTCTAACAAGCGAACAAATTCAGTGAAGGAGCTGGAGGGATTCAAGCAGAAGGCCCACCATCACCATGGCAACTTAATCGGGCCTTGCCCACCTGTGAGGAAAAAGTAACAAAAGAAAAGTCGAAGGCGGTTTCCCCTGAGCCCACAGCAAATGCCTCATTTTGAAGGTTGGATATGCAGAAGTGGTCCCATATAGCCACCTAATTACCTACAAATGGCATCATTTCCACTATTGGTGGAAAATTGCTTTGGAACTTTGGGGCCTCACGGTAGCATGGTGGTTAGCATCAATGCTTCACAGCTCCAGGGTCCCAGGTTCGATTCCCAGCTGGGTCACTGTCTGTGCGGAGTCTGCACGTCCTCCCCCTGTGTGCGTGGGTTTCCTCCGGGTGCTCCGGTTTCCTCCCACAGTCCAAAGGTGTGCGGGTCAGGTGGATTGGCCATGCTAAATTGCCCGTAGTGTAAGGTTAATGGGGGGATTGTTGGGTTACGGGTTACGTGGGTTTAAGTAGGGTGATCATTGCTCGGCACAACATCGAGGGCCGAAGGGCCTGTTCTGTGCTGTACTGTTCTAACTTCTGGTGGCTGTGAAAAACGCGGCATAAAATGCAGGTCCGCCTTTCTGTGGGACCAATTGATTCCTGGCATTCCCACATGGAACTGTTGGGCAGCGGTTGACCTCTGAACTTTGCGCCTCCTGGCCCGGACGCTGCAGTCAGTTACCTGAACAAACAACCTTGCTCCGGCTGTATCAACGAATAAGACGCTACTGCAGTCGATTACGACGGACTTAATCTTCTCAGGCTGATTAGCTGGCGGGCAAAGAACAATGTTTGCGTTAGCACTTGAACAGACTTCTGAATCAACTCGCTGCTGTCACCTGCGATGAAAAAAACACCTTTCCCAACCAATTCAGCAAACGATTGCAAGATCAGCCAGCCATTCCTCAGATTTCAGGGCAATTCTGGGCACCAGCAAAGTTGGGTGAGGGCAGGAATTGATGCCAGTGGTAGCACTCTTGGTTCTGAGTCAGAAGACCCCACTTCATTGGCAAGGGTCCAATAATCTCGGCTATGGCTCTGGGACGGTACTGAGGGAGCGTTGCACAATTAGGCATGCCTTTTCTTTTGGACATAAAACCAAGGCCCAGTCAGCCCACTCTGGTGGATGTACAAAATCCCTTGGTGTAGTGGACAGGGAGGCAATGGCATAGTGGTATCTGATATGTTGGGTAAGCTGGGTATGCGAGGACTGCGTTTACTGCTGTAGTGAGAGAGACAGGCTTCCAACACTTGGAGAAATGCAACTCGATTTTATTGAACTCTTAACTATCATACATACTTGCACTGTGGGTTGACACTATGCTGACTTGACTGGAGACCTGAGGCTAACCTGACCAGACTATCTTACTACCACATAGTTGCTGCTCACGGGCTCTGACTGTCTCAGAGGCTGGATCCCGAGAGAGCGGGAAAACTAGTGCCATGTCCTGTCTGGTGATTGGCTGCTGTGTTCTGTGTGCTCACTGGTCATCCTGTGTGTCCATCACTGCCTGTCTGTGCACCATCATATACCTGTGTGTATATTATGACATCTCCTCCCCCTTTTTTTAAACTTTTAAAATAATGTGTGCAGGTCAATAAATAGTGAGTGTGTGTGTACAGGAGCCTGACTATATACGAAGTATGTTAACGTATTTACATGGGAAGGTGTCTAGTGCAGCTAGAGGGCAGATAACAAATTAGGAAGGAACAATATGTACAAATGTGTAAACGGATCACAAGGTAATGCAACATTCAGCCTATAAATTCAGTCTCTGTGGCGGGCGATGAATTCTGCTTGACCGAATGAGCATTTGGCTCTATTGAGTCGGAGGCCATGCTCGTGGATCCTGTGGCACACTCGCTTGAGGCGATCGATGTGTCCTTGAGGAGTTGTGGACCAGGTAATGATATCATCGACGTACACTCGCACCCCCTTGATGCCTTCCATCATTTGCTCCATTATGCGGTGGAACACCGCCAAGGCGGAGATGATGCCAAAGGGCATCCGGTTGTAACAGTAGCGACCGAACTGGGTGTTAAATGTGCAGAGCTTTCGACTGGATGCGTCCAGCTGTATTTGCCAGAACCTTCTGGAGGCATCCAGCTTTGTGAAAAATTTGGCGTGAGCCTTTCGCTGGTGAGCTCTTCACGTTTGGGAATAGGGTAGTGTTCCCTCATGATGTTACGGTTCAAATCTTTGGGGTCAATACAAATGCGCAGTTCCCCAGACGGTTTTTTGACACAAACCATGGAGCTAACCCAGTCCGTGGGTTCCCTGACCTTAGAAATGACGCCCTGGTCCTGGAGGTCTTGCAGCTGCTGCTTGAGGCGGTCCTGAAGGGGCGCCGGCACCCGACACAGTGCATGAACCACAGGCGTGGCATTCGGTTACAAAAGAATTTTGTATCGGTAAGGGAGTGTGCCCATACCTTCGAAGACGCTGTGGTATTGTACTATGATGTCGTCTAATTGGGCTTGGAAGTTGGCATCTAGCGAGGCTGTTGCCTCTGCGGACGACATGGAGTGAACCCGCTGCACAAGATTCAGGAGTTTGAGGGCCTGAGCACCGAGCAGGGAAGCTCTGTCGGTTCCTACAATTTCAAAACGCAGGGTTGCTTTTGAAGAACGATGAGATACCGCAAGCTGGCATGAGCCACTGGCAGCAATGGCATTGCCATTGTAGTCGAGGAGCTGGCAGGCCGATGGAAGAATGCTTGGCTTGACGGATGGTGTCAAGGTCAGACTTTGAGATGAGGTTCGCTGAAGCGCCGGAGTCCAGCCTGAAGCGTATCCGAACCTTGTTGACCGTAAGGGTGGCCTACCACTCGTTGTCCGGATCAATGCTCATCACTGGGAGTTGTTTCACCTTCTTTGCTGAAAGCAGCGTATGTTTGGTGATGATGCCCACCCGGAATGGGATGTGAGGCCCTCAGTCGGGATCTAGAAGAATGTCGGAGTCAGAGTCTGTGACGGGTTGCTGTACTGACTGGACTTTCCTGCGCTGCGGCTGGGATCGCTGGCTGCTGGGCAGTGGAGCAGATCTGCACAGGGCTGCGTAGTGGTCAAGCTTGCCACACTGGAGACGGCATTGAGATTTCGCAGGACATTGCCGCTTTAAATGGGCGGAGCCACAGTTGTTGCACGTCATGGCGCGACGTCAGGACGCTCCGTGCGCCACCGCGCATGTGCGGTGCGGTTGAACAATGTGCGCACCTGCGCAGTTCGGTCGTTGGCCTCGCCGTCCCCTTGGTCGTGGCGCACATGCGTAGGAGCCCGGGAAAAGCACGCAAAATGGCCGCCCTCATCCAGACTCAGGCCCTGGAGCTGTTTTACGGCCTGCACCCGCTCCGCATCGTGGGGGCCTTGATATGGGAGTACCGGTTGTTAGCGTGCTCGTGTAGGACGCAGGTCTCGATGGCGTTGGTGAGGGTGAGCTGCTTCACTTTAAGGAGCTGCTGGCGAAGGGGATCGGAATGGACCCCGAAAACGATCTGGTCGCGGATCATGGAGTCGGAAGTGGAGCGTAGTTGCAGGATTGCGCGAGGATACAGAGATGGGTTAAGAAGGACTGAAAAGGTTCATCCTTACCCTGAAGCCTCTGCGGGAACAGATAGCGTTCAAAGCTCTCATTGACTTTGATGTCACAGTGGCTGTCGAACTTCAGCAGGACTGTTTTAAACTTTGTCTTCTCCTCACCTTCAGCGAAGGTGAGGGAGTTAAACATGTGGATAGTGTGGTCCCCGGCTGTAGAGAGGAAGAGAGCGATCTTCCTGGCATCTGATGCAGCTTCTAGGTCGGTGGCTTCAAGCTCCAGCTGGAACTTCTGCTTAAAAATCTTCCAGCTGGCACCGAGGTTGCCGGCGATGCGGAGCGGCGGGGGAGGGCGGACGCTGTCCATGTTACCGGATGGCTGATCGCTGGTCTCAAGGTAGGTCCATCAAACTCTAACATGACTCACTGGTACCATGATGTGTTGGGTAAGCTGGGTCTGCGAGGACTGTGTTTACTGCAGCAGTGAGAGAGACAGACTTCCAACACTTGGAGAAATGCAACTCGATTTTATTGAACTCTTAACTATCATACATAATTTAACTGTGGGTTGACACGATGCTGAGTTGACTGGAGACCTGAGGCTAACCTGACCAGACTATCTACCATATGGTGTATGTTCTAGTTGCTGCTCACGAGCTCCGACTGTCTTAGAGGCTGCATCCCGAGAGAGCGGGAAAACTAGTGCCCTCTGGCTTTATAGTGGCCGTGTCCTGTCTGGTGATTGGCTGCTGTGTTCTGTGTGTTCACTGGTCATCCTGTGTGTCAATCACTGCCTGTCTGCGCTCCATCATATACCTGTGTGTATTTTCTGACAGTATCGTCACTGGCCTCGTAACCCAGGGACCCAGAGTAATGTTCAGGGGCCCGGATTCGAATCCCTGAATTCAATTAAATTCTGGGATTGAAATGAAATGAAATGAAAATTGTTTATTGTCACAAGTAGGCTTCAAATGAAATTACTGTGACAAGCCCCTAGTCGCCACATTCTGGCGCCTGTTCGGGGAGGCTGGTACAGGAATTAAACCGCGCTGCCAGCGATTTAGCCCAGTGCTGATTTCTCCACTTCCCACTGCCGGCAGTAAGAATTCTGATCAGGTGGAAAACAGCGCACAATGGAAAATTCACGATTTGCGTCTGCCACTGATTCCATCGCCATGGCGACCCCCGCTGGCAGTGTGAGTGCAGTTTGAGCCCCACGCCAGCAAGGCCCAACAGAACCGTCATTTGCATGAATTTAAATCTCATTAGCGGGTTGGGCATTGCATGCGCCAGCCCTCCACGACGCGCCACCCCTCTCAGGCGGAAGTCATGTGGGCGTGAATTGGTGAAAGTGTTTAGGGTGGGGCCTGGGGGCCACGGTTGTTGAGGGGGAGCAAGAGGGTAAAAGACCTCTCAGAAAATTGTCGGGCCTCCTGGGGAGGGTGGCTTCCTGGTCCGGGGGCAGTGGCGGGGAACGGCTTGGTGCAAATCTGTAGTCTCGGGGTGTCCCCCTTGGGATCGGGGTGGCCTGGCGTAGACCGCCATTGCTGCAGTCTGTGATTTAAACCCACCCCGTTAGTGCTACTGACAGGCCCCTGGCTGCTCACTCTGCAGACTGCTCACTGTGTCCTGTAAATGCTCCGAGAGCCTCTGGTGATGTGGGAGCCCACCCAGGCCGCCCCTCTGGAAACCCTCACGCCCCAGTGGTATCGTCAAGGGGATAGACCTTGGATCAATCATTGGCCCACCAGGTGTTGATGCTCCTCAGAAGCACTGCCCCACTCCTGAGGAAGCAGAGATCACCCCAATGGGATTTCCCATCGAGGGAGGGATTCTCTGAGTGTTGAGGCCGTCGCAAACGCCGTCGGGTAGGGGGCTGGAGCGGTTCACGCCGCTGCAGCTGCTGATCCGGCCGTGGAATTGGCGGCGGGGGATGCGCGCATGCGCAGTGGGTCCGGCGTGAAACCGCGCATGCGCAGTACCACCGGCGCGATTTCCGCACATATCACATAATTTACAGTGCAGAAGGAGGCCATTCGGCCCATCGAGTCTGCACCGGCTCTTGGAAAGAGCACCCTACCCAAGATCAACCCTATCCCCATAACCCAGTAACCCCACCCAACACTAAGGGCAATTTATCATGGCCAATCCACCTAACCTGCACATCTTTGGACTGCAGGAGGAAACAGGAGCACCCGGAGGAAACCCACGCAGACACGGGGAGGATGTGCAGACAGTGACCCAAGCCGGAATCGAACCACGCCTGCCCCAATGGCGGCGATTATCCGTTCTGTGGAGAATCGTGTCCTGGAGTAAGGGTGGCGTGGCGCAATTCGCGCAGCCCCCCCCTCGGTGATTCTCCGAGCCGGCGCGAGGTCGAAGAATCCCGCCCTGAAGCTTCGGAAACCCGCGGGGAGGCATGCGCTGCCAGTGGGAGATGAGAATCCCGTCACCAACGAATAGCCGAAAATTCAGCCATAGTATCTGCCATAGGCTCTGATGCACTATCAATTACGACGAGACGAGAGTAGAATGTAATCGAGGCTTTATTACTCAGTCTCTGAGGGAGACTGTGTCTTGGCGGCTGTCAGGGTATGTTACTTAAGCGCACTGCGGGTTGGCATGGAGTAGCTGTGCCCTCTCAACCAACGGGTCCGCCTTGTGGAGTCGCACACGTCTACGGAGGCAAACGGGCCCTGGAGCTGCCAGCCACGTTGGGAGCGATACCCCGGAGGTGGGCTTCCTGGGGAAGGCAAAGAGACGTTCATGGGGGGTTTCGTTAGTCGCGGTGCACAGGAGCGACTGAATGGAGTGGAGTGCGGTCGGGGTGGACCTCCTGCCAACGGGAGGCCAGGAGATTTCTGAACCGTAGGGCCAGCTGGACGGCCCTCCAGACCGTCCCATTCTCCCTCTCCACCTGCCCGTTTCCCCGGGGGTTGTAGCTGGTCGTCCTGCTCGAGGCAATGCCCCTGTTGAGCAGGAACTGGCGCAGCTCATCGCTCATAAATGAGGATCCCCGGTCGCTGTGGACGTAGGCGGGGAAGCTGAACAGAGCGAAGATGGTGTTGAGGGCTTTAATGATGGTGGCAGACGTCATGTCAGGGCATGGGATGGCGAAGGGGAATCTGGAATATTCATCGACCACACTGAGGAAGTACGTGTTGCGGTCGGTGGAGGGGAGGGGCCCTTTGAAGTCCATGCTGAGGCGTTCAAAGGGGCGGGAGGCCATCACCAGGCACGCATGGTCTGGCCGGTAGAAGTGCGGTTTACACTCCGCACAGACCTGGCAGTCTCTGGTGATCGCCCTGACTTCCTCGATGGAGTAGGGCAGATTGCGGGCCTTAATGAAGTGGTAAAAACGGGTAACCCCTGGGTGACAGAGATCGTCGTGTAGGGTCCGGAGTCGGTCCACTTGTGCCCTGGCACATGTACCTCGGGATAGGACATCGGGGGGGAGGGGGTAGGGGGGGCTCGTTGAGCTTACCGGGGCGATACAAAATCTCGTAATTGTAGGTGGAGAGCTCGATCCTCCACCTCAAGATTTTATCGTTTTTGATCTTGCCCCGCTGTGTGTTGTTGAACATGAAGTCTGATACATCGCTCTTGACTTGGAAGGGGAGAGTCTCGTCGACCGCGTGCATCGCAGCCTTGGCGATGTTGGCCTTGATACGGTCGAAGGCCTGGTGAGCCTCGGCTGTCAGTGGGAAAACGGTCGATTGGATGAGTGGGCGGGCCTTGTCCGCGTAGTTTGGGACCCACTGGCGTAATATGAAAAGAACCCCAGGCATCGTTTGAGGGCTCTGGGGCAGTGGGGGAGGGGGTTTTCCATGAGGGGGCGCATGCGGTCGGGATCGGGCCCCAGAACTCCGTTCTGGACCACATAGCCGAGGATGGCTAAGCGGTTCGTGCTGAACACGCACTTCTCCTTGTTGTACGTGAGGTTGAGGAGAGTGGTGGTGCGGAGAAATTTGGAAAGGTTAGCGTCGTGGTCCTGCTGGTTGTGGCCATTGATGGTGATGTTGTCCAGGTATGGGAAAGTGGCCCGCAGTCCGTAACGGTCAACCATTCGGTCCATCTCCCGTTGGAAAACCGAGACCCCGTTGGTGACGTCGAAGGGAACCCTAAGAAAATGGTAAAGGCGGCCATCTGCCTTACGGATGGGGAGCTGGTGGTCGGCAGATTTCAGGTCCACTGTCGAGAAGACCCGGTATTGTGCAATCTGATTGACCATATCAGATATGCGTGGGAGGGGTTTACAATCCAGGGTTAGGTTTGCAAAAAGGGAGGGCGGGTCGACCTTAAGGGTCGCGAGGCCGCAAACAGTAAGGTATGGTAAGTGTCATAATATACACACAGGTATATGATGGTGCACAGACAGGCAGTGATTGACACACAGGATGACCAGTGAGCACACAGAACACAGCAGCCAATCACCAGACAGGACACGGCCACTATAAAGCCAGAGGGCACTAGTTTTCCCGCTCTCTGGGGATGCAGCCTCTGAGACAGTCAGAGCCCGTGAGCAGCAGCTAGTACAAACACCATGTGGTAGATAGTCTGGTCAGGCTAGCCTCAGGTCTCCAGTCAACTCAGCATCGTGTCAACCCACAGTTAAAGTATGTTTAATAGTTAAGAGTTCAATAAAATCGAGTTGCATTTCTTCAAGTGTTGGAAGCCTGTCTCTCTCACTGCTGCAGTAAACGCAGTCCTCGCAGACCCAGCTTACCCAACACATCAGCGGCGGGCCCACCAGATTTCAGGGTTAGGCTCTGGAGGTTGCACTGGAAGTCCAGGCTGAGTAGCAAGGCAGCGCAGAGATTGGGGAGGATGTAGAGGCGGAAGCCGCTGAACTCTACGCCCTGGATGGTGAGAGTGGTGGTGCAGTACCCCTGGATCGCCACGGAGTGGGATCCGGAGGCCAGGGAGATTCTCTGGTTAGCGGAGTGCACTGCGAGGGAGCAGCGCCTTACCGTATCGGGGTGGATGAAGCTCTCAGTGCTCCCGGAGTCCAGCAGGCAGGAGATCTCATGCCCGTCGACCTTCACCTTAGTTGAAGCGGGTCGCAAGGTTGTGTGGTCGAGACTGGTCAATCGTGACCAAGGCGAGACGCGGCTGGTCGTCGGCGGTTGCAGGCGATGAGCGGCCTGATAAGGTGCCCGACGGGCAGGGGTCCTGAGGCGGGTAAGATGGCGGCGCCCACAGGCCGCACGTGTCCTGGGGCAGGCAAGATGGCGGCGCCCATGGGCCGCACAAGTTGTGAGTGGAGCAAGATGGGGCGCCCACGGGCCGTACGTGGTCCGAGGAGAAGGTGGCAGCGCCCACGGGCCATGCGTGGTCCGAGGAGGGGAAGATGGCGGCGCCCACGGGCCGCACGTGGTCCGAGGAGAAGGTGGCAGCACCCACGGGCCGCACGTGATCCGAGGAGAAGGTGGCAGCGCCCACTGGCCGCACGTGGGGGGTGCTGGGACAATAGCGGCGACTGAGCGGGCCTGGCACACAGCAGCCAAATGTCCCTTCTTGCCACAGGCCTTGCTCCGCGTCGGGCAGCGCTGCCGGGGGTGTTTTGTCTGTCCGCAGAAGTAGCATTTGGGTCCCCCGGGGTTGGTTGGCAGCCGCGCAGCGCAGGCGGGGGTTGGCTGGGGGCGGTCGCTGATGGGGTCCATGATGGGGTGGCCGTCTGCGCGGTCCACGATGCACAGGGGGGGGTGGGCCGTGCGGTCGGGGGCATAACCCTGTAAGTTGCGGAGGCAACCGTAAACGAGTGCGCTAGTTTTTTGTTCGCCACGAGGTCGAGCGTGGCCCCTTCTAAGAGGCGCTGGCGGATGTAGTCAGACCCTATGTCCGTAACGAACGCGTCTCTCATCAGCAGATTCGAGTGTTCCGTGGCCGAAACGGCCTGACAGCCACAATCTCTAACTAGGGCGAGCAGGGCACGTCAGAAATCTTCCACAGTAATTCTCCTTCAGTAGCCCCATGGCCTCTGCGTAGGTTGGCGCGTCCTGGACGAGGGGAAAAACGTTGGAGCTCAGCCGCATGTACAGAATCTGGAGCTTCTGTGCTTCTGGGATTGGGTCTGGCGCAGACCCGATGGAAGCCTCAAAACAGACTAGCCAATGTTCAACGTCCTTTTTGGCGTTGTCTGCTTGAGGATGCAGCTGCAGGCGATCCGGCTTGATGCGGAGGTCCATCTCTGAAAACTCTGTAATAAATTGATGCACTATCAATTACGACGAGACGAGAGTAGAATGTAATCGAGGCTTTATTAAAATTGTGTGGCTTCCTACAGCAGCTGACGAAATGGCTGCTGCTCAGAGAGCACACACTCTCTGAGGTTAAAAAGAAGGCCCAAAACACGGCCTAGTGTGGTTAGTCCATAACCCAATAACCCAGCAACCCCACCCAACACTAAGGGCAATTTTGAACACTAAGGGCAATTTAGCATGGCCAATCCACCCAACCTGCACATCTTTGGACTGTGGGAGGAAACCGGAGCACCCGGAGGAAACCCACGCAGACACGGGGAGGATGTGCAGACTCCACACAGACAGTGACCCAAGCCAGAATCGAACCTGGGACCCTGGCGCTGTGAAGCCACAGTGCTATCCACAATGTTACCATGCTGTAATGTGCTGAACATTGTGCAGTCATCTGCAAACATCCCTGAGTTGTACTGAGAGTGAAATGCTGCATTGCGTAGACCATTGTGAACAAATCTATCTTATGTTTACCGTCAGCCTCCTCTGTGTCATCATAGTGTCCCAGTCACCTCAGCTATCGTCGACAATCAGAGAGTAGGAGACTATCACATCACAACACTACTTCCATTTGGATTTTCAGGCCATGGTTTAACTTTCTTTGTAGTAGGCCAACACCATTTCTCTCTCTGTCTCTCTCTCTCTGCCTGTCTCTCTCTCTACGTCTCTCTCTCTCTCTCTCCCTCCCTATCTGTCTGTCTCTCTCTGTATCTCTCTCTGTGTCTCTCTCTCCATCTTCGTCTCTCCCTTTAGCTCTCTTTCTGCCTATTTTTGGCTGCCTTGCTCTCTCTCTCTCTCTCAGAATCGACGATGGGAGCGTAAAATCCAAAGGTAGGCCCAAGTCCCGTTTCATGGCGACATGGAGGCGTGACATTGTCCTCCCCCCCCCCCCCCCACCCCCAGTGGCGTTGGTGGTGGAGGGGGTGAATGTTTGTGGATGGGGTGCCAATCAAGCGGGGCTGCTTTGTCCTGGATGGTGTCGAGCTTCTTGAGTGTTGTTGGAGCTGCACTCATCCAGGGAAGTGGAGAGTTTCCATCGCACTCCTGACTTGTGCCTTGTAGATGGTGGACAGGCTTTGGGGGGGGGTCAGGAGGTGAGTTACTCTCCGCAGGATTCCAAGCCTCTGACCTGTGGGCCACAGTATTAATGTGGCTGGGTCCAGTTCAGTTTCTGATCAATGGTCACCCCCAGGATGTTGATTGTGGGGCATTCAGCGATGGTAATGCCATTGAATGTTATGGGGCGATGGTTAGATCCTCTCTTGTCGGAGATGGTCATTGCCTGGCACTTGTGCACGAATGTAACTTGCCACTTGTCAGCCCAAACGTGGATATTGTCCAGGTCTTGCTGCATTTGGACATGGACTGCTTCAGTATCTGAGGAGTCGCGAATGATCATAGATCATAGAATTTACAGTGCAGAAGGAGGCCATACGGCTCATCGAGTCTGCACCGGCTCTTGGAAAGAGCACCCTACCCAAGCCCACACCCCCATAACCTAGAAACCCCACCCAACACTAAGGACAATTTTGGACACTAAGGGCAATTTAGCATGGCCAATCCACCTAACCCGCACATCTTTGGATTGTGGGAGGAAACCGGAGCACCCGGAGGAAACCCACGCACACACGGGGAGGATGTGCAGACTCCGCACAGACAGTGACCCAAGCCGGGAATTGAACCTGGGACCCTGGAGCTGTGAAGCAATTGTGCTAACCACAATGCTACCGTGCTGTAATGGTGCTGAACATTGTGCAGTCATCTGCAAACATCCCCACTTCTGACCTTATGATGGAAGGGAGGTCACTGATGAAGCAGCTGAAGATGTTTGGGCCGAGCATCTATGCATCATGAATGAAAAGGATGAACTCAACCAATATAAACATTTATAGATAGATAGAACAGTACAGCACAGAACAGGCCCTTCGACCCTCGATGTTGCGCCGAGCCCAAAATACCCAAAATATTTGAATATATTTAAACAATGGAAGGTTTCCAGAGCAAGATTTATTTTCTCACATCAGTACCTGAGGGTGATGAGTTTTTATCTGCTGCACAGTGAGATTCTGCCACTCCATTATCCTGCAAAAAATATTATATCCTGAAATATTATACAGTTTCTCAATGTGTTACAAACTAAGTCTTTATTCAGGTACTTATTGTGGTGAATGTGATTCACACTACATATAGTTGTCAATATCACTCCATGTATATATGTTCGTTATCTACCCGTTGTAAGATCAATGCTGTATATAGTTGCCAATATAACTCCGTGTATATATATGTTCACTATCCACCATTGAAGTGCAGTTGCACTATCCGACCACCAGGGGGAGTCGCTCTGAGAGTACGCGAGAGTTTGTACTGGGCTCCTCCCTTGGCTCCGCCCAGGACTCCTCCCCCTGGGACCGATGTATAAAGATCAGTGCCTGAGAGCCAGCCTGCCAGTTCTCTGGAGATTCAACTACGAATAGGCTGGCTCTGTTGTAAGTGTATTAAAGCCTCTGTTCAGATCCAACTACACGTGTTCGCTGAATTGATGGTTCCATCACTTATACTGAGACTAATATCTGTTCTGAGGTGGTCCTTCTGACTGTGGACTCCCAGCATGGCTCTTGGCTACTGGGCAGACTGTGGGCAGACTCTCGTGCTTGCTTTACACTCCCATTTTATTATCACTACTCCAAAACAAGTTACAGGGTAGGTGGGTGTTCCTGAGCATGGTGTTCAAAGCTCTCCCTCTCGCTCTCTCCAGTCAAAAATATGGCTGATTAAAGTCGGTAACACATCGTCAGCTACATCCTACATGAGCAGATCTATTCCGTCGACCTTTTACATATAATATCCAGCTTCATTCAACACCAGAAGAAGCAGATTGCGAAAAGGAAATGTGCTATACCTACACTGGGACAGTTCTATTGGACAATGTAGAGGGAGCTTTACTCTGTATCTAACCCCGTGCTGTACCTGTCCTGGGAGTGTTTGATGGGAAGAGTGTAGAGGGAGCTTTACTCTGTATCTAACCCCGTGCTGTACCTGTCCTGGGAGTGTTTGATGGGGACAGTGTAGAGCGAGCTTTACTCTGTATCTAACCCCGTGCTGTACCTGTCCTGGGAGTGTTTGATGGGGACAGTGTAGAGGGAGCTTTACTCTGTATCTAACCCCGTGCTGTACCTGTCCTGGGAGTGTTTGATGGGGACAATGTAGAGGGAGCTTTACTCTGTATCTAACCCCGTGCTGTACCTGTCCTGGGAGTGTTTGATGGGGACAGTGTAGAGGGAGCTTTACTCTGTATCTAACCCCGTGCTGTACCTGTCCTGGGAGTGTTTGATGGGGACAGTGTAGAGGGAGCTTTACTCTGTATCTAACCCCGTGCTGTACCTGTCCTGGGAGTGTTTGATGGGGACAATGTAGAGGGAGCTTTACTCTGTATCTAACCCCGTGCTGTACCTGTCCTGGGAATGTTTGATGGGGACAGTGTAGAGGGAGCTTTACTCTGTATCTAACCCCGTGCTGTACCTGTCCTGGGAGTGTTTGATGGGGACAATGTAGAGGGAGCTTTACTCTGTATCTAACCCCGTGCTGTACCAGTCCTGGGAGTGTTTGATGGGGTCAGTGTAGAGGGAGCTTTACTCTGTATCTAACCCCGTGCTGTACCTGTCCTGGCAGTGTTTGATGGGGGCAGTGTAGAGGGAGCTTTACTCTGTATCTAACCCCGTGCTGTACCTGTCCTGGCAGTGTTTGATGGGGGCAGTGTAGAGGGAGCTTTACTCTGTATCTAACCCCGTGCTGTACCTGTCCTGGGAGAGTCTGATGGGGACAGTGTAGAGGGAGCTTTACTCTGTATCTAACCCCGTGCTGTACCTGTCCTGGGAATGTTTGATGGGGGCAGTGTAGAGGGTGCTTTACTCTGTATCTAACCCCGTACTGTACCTGTCCTGGGAGTGTTTGATGGGGACAGTGTCGAGGGAGCTTTACCCTGTATCTAACCCCGTGCTGTCCCTGTCCTGGGAGTGTTTGATGTGGACAGTGTAGAGGGAGCTTTACTCTGTATCTAACCCCGTGCTGTCCCTGCCCTGGGAGTGTTTGATGGTGGACAGTGTAGAGGGAGCTTTACTCTGTATCTAACCCTGTGCTGTACCTGTCCTGGGAGTGTTTGATGGGGACAGTGTAGAGGGAGCTTTACTCTGTATCTAACCCCGTGCTGTACCTGTCCTGGGAGGGTTTGATGGGGACAGTGTAGAGGGAGCTTTACTCTGTATCTAACCCCGTGCTGCACCTGTCCTGGGAGTGTTTGATGGGAACAGTGTAGAGGGAGCTTTACTCTGTATCTAACCCCGTGCTGTATCTGTCCTGGGAGTGTTTGATGGGGACAGTGTAGAGGGAGCTTTACTCTGTATCTAACCCAGTGCTGTACCTGTCCTGGGAGTGTTTGATGTGGACAGTGTAGAGGGACCTTACTCTGTATCTAATCCCATGCTGTACCTGTCGTGGGAGTGTTTGATGCGGACAGTGTCGAGGGAGCTTTACTCTGTATCTAACCCCGTGCTGTACCTGTCCTGGGAGTGTTTGATGGGGACAGTGTAGAGGGAGCTTTACTCTGTATCTAACCCCGTGCTGTACCTGTCCTGGGAGTGTTTGATGGGGACAGTGTAGAGGGAGCTTTACTCTGTATCTAACCCCGTGCTGTACCTGTCCTGGGAGTGTTTGATGGGGACAGTGCAGAGGGAGCTTTACTCTGTATCTAACCCCGTGCTGTACCTGTCCTGGGAGTGTTTGATGGGGACAGTGCAGAGGGAGCTTTACTCTGTATCTAACCCCGTGCTGTACCTGTCCTGGGAGTGTTTGATGGGGACAGTGGAGAGGGAGCTTTACTCTGTATCTAACCCCGTGCTGTACCTGTCCTGGGAGTGTTTGATGGGGACAGTGTAGAGGGAGCTTTACTCTGTATCCAACCTCGTGCTGTACCTGTCCTGGGAGTGTTTGATGGGGACAGTGTAGAGGGAGCTTTACGCTGTATCTAACCCTGTGCTGTACCTGTCCTGGGAGTGTTTGATGGGGACAGTGTAGAGGGAGCTTTACTCTGTATCTAACCCCGTGCTGTACCTGTCCTGGGAGTGTTTGATGGGGACAGTGTAGAGGGGGCTTTACTCTGTATCTAACCCCGTGCTGTACCTGTCCTGGGAGTGTTTGATGGGGACAGTGTGCAGGCAGCTGTACTCTGTATCTAACCCATAGTAAAGTGGTGCATTCCATCGTTTGTTTTTCTGTTATATCATTGAAAATCTAGCTATCTGCCATGAATTATTTTGATTCCATTGAGTTATGCTGAAAGATTTTGATTGTGCCGGGTAATTAATCATTGGCTGAACCTGTGTGGAATTAA
>NC_052173.1:4790653-4910237 GCF_902713615.1 Scyliorhinus canicula | reverse complement strand
CAGCATAAGATGTTATGATCTCTCTCTCTCTGCAATCCAAAGAATGTCTCTAAATCACTTGATGATTTCAAAGTGATACCTGTTTCTGTAGAGAATTGAAACCTACTGTCTTTGTTAAAAAGGGTCTAACTTATGGATGTTGTTTGGGAAGTTATTAAGGGTTATCTATCGAGTACACTGTCTTTTGTGGGGCTGTCAGGGTTGGTAGTTGATAAACTGTTTACTGTGGGTTTATAAAATGTTAACTGGATTCATAGAATAAACATTGTTTTGCTTTAAAAAATACTTTTCCATTTCTGCTGTACCACACCTGTAGAGTGGGCCGTGTGCTCCCCATACCACAATCTATTAAAAGTTGTGGGTCAGGTGAACTCCATGATACACTTTGGGGTTCTCTAAACCCTGGCCCATAACAAATTGGGGGCTCGTGGGGTAAAAGTCTATATTTTGTGATTGGGTTGGCGAAGTGAACTTAAAGACAGTGAGAGGTGAGCATATTGTGGTTGCTTTTCCGGTGTGGTATTTTAGTTTAAGTGGAGAGTGTGTTGTGGACAATGGCTCTTTCAGAGGCTCTGAAGTTTTTGGGGGTGGAGACGGTCACACACAGTACCTTACGAACAGAGACAATAAAAAGGCTTTTAGATTTGGCAAAAACATTGCAGTTAGCGTCACCTGACGGCACACAAAAAGAAGAGGTGATTACGGCGTTAGCTGAGCATTTAAAATTGCCTGAGATACAGTCTGACTCATTAGAAATGGCAAAGATTCAGTTACGGATTAAACAACTGGAACATGAAAAGAAGTACAGCAGCTTGAATACGAAATGAGGGGAAAAGAAATAATAGCCCTAGCAGAGCAACAAGAAAAAGACAGAGAGGAAAGGGAAAAAGCGAGAGAGGGAAAAGAAAAAGAGAGAGAGTTTGAACTTCAGAAAATGGCCCTGAAACATGACAGTCAGTTACAATTAACGGAGTTAAGGGAAACGTACAGTTTGAGGGTAGCGATGAGGATAAAGAGAAAGAGCGTAAAATTCAAAGGCTTGCTGGGGATCTATTTAAATATGTTCAAGCATTGCCAAGGTTTGATGAGAAGGAGGTAGAAGCCTTTTTCATTTCATTTGAGAAGGTGGCTAAACAAATGAAATGGCCACAGGACATGTGGGTATTGCTGATTCAAACAAAGTTAGTAGGTAGGGCTAGTGAAGTGTTTGCATCACAATCAGAGGAGGTATCTGGGACGTTTGAGGAGGTGAAAAAATTCATCTTAGGTGCATATGAACTAGTGCCTGAAGCCGACAGACAAAGGTTTTAAAAATCTAAGGAAAGAATTTGGTCAAACATACATGGAGTTTGAAAGGATCAAACAGAGTAATTTTGAGAGGTGGATAAGGGCTTTGAAAATAGACCAAACATAAGAACATAAGAACTAGGAGCAGGAGTAGGCCATCTGGCCCCTCGAGCCTGCTCCGCCATTCAATTAGATCATGGCTGATCTTTTGTGGACTCAGCTCCATTTTCCGGCCCGAACACCATAACCCTTAATCCCTTTATTCTTCAAAAAACTATCTATCTTTACCTTAAAAACATGTAATGAAGGAGCCTCAACTGCTTCACTGGGCAAGGAATTCCATAGATTCACAACCCTTTGGGTGAAGAAGTTCCTCCTAAACTCAGTTCTAAATCTACTTCCCCTTATTTTGAGGCTATGCCCCCTAGTTCTGCTGTCACCCGCCAGTGGAAACAACCTGCCCGCATCTATCCTATCTATTCCCTTCATAATTTTAAATGTTTCTATAAGATCCCCCCTCATCCTTCTAAATTCCAACGAGTACAGTCCCAGTCTACTCAACCTCTCCTCATAATCCAACCCCTTCAGCTCTGGGATTAACCTAGTGAATCTCCTCTGCACACCCTCCAGCGCCAGTACGTCCTTTCTCAAGTAAGGAGACCAAAACTGAACACAATACTCCAGGTGTGGCCGCACTAACACCTTATACAATTGCAACATAACCTCCCTAGTCTTAAACTCCATCCCTCTAGCAATGAAGGACAAAATTCCATTTGCCTTCTTAATCACCTGTTGCACTTGTAAACCAACCTTCTGTGACTCATGCACTAGCACACCCAAGTCTCTCTGAACAGCGGCATGCTTTAATATTTTATCGTTTAAATAATAATCCCGTTTGCTGTTATTCCTACCAAAATGGATAACCTCACATTTGTCAACATTGTATTCCATCTGCCAGACCCGAGCCCATTCACTTAACCTATCCAAATCCCTCTGCAGACTTCCAGTATCCTCTGCACTTTTCGCTTTACCACTCATCTTAGTGTCATCTGCAAACTTGGACACATTGCCCTTGGTCCCCAACTCCAAATCATCAATGTAAATTGTGAACAATTGTGGGCCCAACACGGATCCCTGAGGGACACCACTAGCTACTGATTGCCAACCAGAGAAACACCCATTTATCCCAACTCTTTGCTTTCTATTAATTAACCAATCCTCTATCCATGCTATTACTTTACCCGAAATGCCATGCATCTTTATCTTATGCAGCAACCTTTTGTGTGGCACCTTGTCAAAGGCTTTCTGGAAATCCAGATATACCATATGAAGCTCTCAGAGAAATTATACTTTTTGGAGGAGTTTAAAAGTTCAATTCCTGATGTTATAAGAATTCATGTGGAAGAGCAGAGGGTTAAAACTGTGAAATTAGCAGCAGAAATGGCAGATGATTATGAATTAGTTCATAAATCAAAGGTTGGTTTCCGACATCAGTTTCAGCCGGTGAGGGATAGAAACTGGGGGCATGAGAAATACTCAAGTGGTAAAGGTAAAGGTGATCTGATGGGAGATAATAAAGAGAGTGTACCTCAGATTTAAAAAGAAATTCAGGAGGGTGGAAAAGAAATGAAAAGTTTCAAATGTTTTCACTGTAATAAACTAGGCCATTTAAAGTCACAGTGTTGGTGGTGAAGAAAAGCACTGGGAAGGCTGATGTGGTAAAACAGGATAAGACAGTGGGGTTTGTTAAAGTGGTCAAGGAAAGCCCAAGTGAAGCAAAGGAGGTGCAAAAGATTATGCAGCCTGTTCAAGAGGTGATTGATAAGAAGGTGCCAGATCTCTTTAAAGAATTTACTTGTGTGGGTAAAGTTTACTCATGTGTATCAGGAGGAGCGGGTAAAGAAGTCACAATTTTAAGAGATACGGGAGCTAGTCAATCTTTAATTGGAAGAGATGAGGTTATGTAATTTGGGAAGCATGTTGCCAGAAAAGGTGGCAATATGTGGAATTCAGGGTGAGAGGAGTAGTGTTCCATTATATAAGGTAAGGTTGGAAAGTCCAGTGAAGAGTGGTGAAGTGGTAGTAGGAGTAATAGAGAAACTATCTTGTCCAGGAATACAGTTTATCTTGGGTACTGATATAGCTGGATCGCAGGTGGGAGTGATGCCTACTGTGGTTGATAGGCCAGTGGAAAATCAGACAACTGACGTGTTGAAGGACGAATATCCTGGGATTTTTCCAGATTGTGTAGTAACAAGGTCGCAAGGTTAAGACAAGAGGAGAAATCAAAGAGTGAAGATAAAGTTGAAGTGCAATTATCAGAAACGATTTTTGATCAGATGGTTGAAAAAGAACAAGGTAGTATGGGCTGAGGTTAGAAACAGGAAAGGAGAGGTCACCCTGCTGGGAGTTTTCTATAGGCCACCTAATAGTTCTAGAGATGTAGAGGAAAGGATGGCGAAGATGATTCTGGAAAAGAGCGAAAGTAACAGGGTAGTTGTTATGGGAGACTTTAACTTTCCTAATATTGACTGGAAAAGATATAGTTCGAGTACATTGGATGGGTCGTTCTTTGTACAATGTGTGCAGGAGGGTTTTCTGACACAATATGTTGACAGGCCAACAAGAGGTGAGGCCACTTTGGATTTGGTTTTGGGTAATGAACCAGGCCAGGTGTTAGATCTGGAGGTAAGTGAACACTTTGGAGACAGTGACCACAATTCGGTGACCTTTACATTAGTGATGGAAAGGGATAAGTATACCCCGCAGGGCAAGAGTTATAGCTGGGGGAAGGGCAATTATGATGCCATTAGACATGACTTAGGATGTGTAGGTTGGAGAAGTAGGCTGCAAGGGTTGGGCACACTGGATATGTGGAGCTTGTTCAAGGGACAGCTATTGCGTGTTCTTGATCAGTACGTACCAGTCAGGCAGGGAGGAAAGGGTAGAGCGAGGGAACCGTGGTTTACCAAAGAAGTGGAATCTCTTGTTAAGAGGAAAAAGGAGGCCTATGTGAAGATGAGGCGTGAAGTTTCAGTTGGGGCGCTTGATAGTTACAGGGAAGCGAGGAAGGATCTAAAGAGAGAGCTAAGACGAGCAAGGAGGGGACATGAGAAGTCTTTGGCAGGTAGGATCAAGGAAAACCCAAAAGCTTTCTATAGGTATGTCAGGAATAAAAGAATGACTAGGGTAAGAGTAGGGCCAGTCAAGGACAGTGGTGGGAAGTTGTGTGTGGAGGCTGAGGAGATAAGCGAGATACTAAATGAATACTTTTTGTCAGTATTCACTCAGGAAAAAGATAATATTGTGGAGGAGAATGCTGAGACCCAGGCTATTAGAATAGATGGCATTGAGGTGAGTAGGGAAGAAGTGTTGGCAATTCTGGACAAGGTGAAAATAGATAAGTCCCCGGGGCCTGATGGGATTTATCCTAGGATTCTCTGGGAAGCCAGGGAAGAGATTGCTGAGCCTTTGGCTTTGATTTTTAGGTCATCATTGGCTACAGGAATAGTGCCAGAGGACTGGAGGATAGCAAATGTGGTCCCTTTGTTCAAGAAGGGGAGTAGAGATAACCCCGGTAACTATAGGCCGGTGAGCCTAACATCTGTGGTGGGTAAAGTCTTGGACAGGATTATAAAAGATACGATTTATAATCATCTAGATAGGAATAATATGATTAGGGATAGTCAGCATGGTTTTGTGAAGGGTAGGTCATGCCTCACAAACCTTATCGAGTTCTTTGAGAAGGTGACTGAACAGGTGGACGAGGGTAAAGCAGTTGATGTGGTGTATATGGATTTCAGTAAAGCGTTTGATAAGGTTCCCCACGGTCGGCTATTGCAGAAAATACGGAGGCTGGGGATTGAGGGTGATTTAGAGATGTGGATCAGAAATTGGCTAGTTGAAAGAAGACAGAGAGTGGTGGTTGATGGGAAATGTTCAGAATGGAGTTCAGTTACGAGTGGCGTACCACAAGGATCTGTTCTGGGGCCGTTGCTGTTTGTCATTTTATAAATGACCTAGAGGAGGGAGCAGAAGGATGGGTAAGTAAATTTGCAGACGACACTAAAGTCGGTGGAGTTGTAGACAGTGCGGAAGGATGTTGCAGGTTACAGAGGGACATAGATAAGCTGCAGAGCTGGGCTGAGAGGTGGCAAATGGAGTTTATTGTGGAGAAGTGTGAGGTGATTCACTTTGGAAAGAATAACAGGAATGCGGAATATTTGGCTAATGGTAAAATTCTTGGTAGTGTGGATGAGCAGAGGGATCTCGGTGTCCATGTACATAGATCCCTGAAAGTTGCCACCCAGGTTGATAGGGTTGTGAAGAAGGCCTATGGTGTGATGGCCTTTATTGGTAGAGGGATTGAGTTCCGGAGCCATGAGGTCATGTTGCAGTTGTACAAAACTCTAGTACGGCCGCATTTGGAGTATTGCGTACAGTTCTGGTCGCCCCATTATAGGAAGGACGTAGAAGCTTTGGAACGGGTGCAGAGGAGATTTACCAGGATGTTGCCTGGTATGGAGGGAAAATCTTATGAGGAAAGGCTGATGGACTTGAGGTTGTTTTCGTTAGAGAGAAGAAGGTTAAGAGGTGACCTAATAGAGGCATACAAAATGATCAGAGGGTTAGATAGGGTGGACAGCGAGAGCCTTCTCCCGCGGATGGAGGTGGCTAGCACGAGGGGACATAGCCTTAAATTGAAGGGTAATAGATATAGGACAGAGGTCAGAGGTGGGTTTTTTACGCAAAGAGTGGTGAGGCCGTGGAATGCCCTACCTGCAACAGTAGTGAACTCGCCAACATTGAGGGCATTTAAAAGTTTATTGGATAAGCATATGGATGATAAGGGCATAGTGTAGGTTAGATGGCCTTTAGTTTTTTTTCCATGTCGGTGCAACATTGAGGGCCGAAGGGCCTGTACTGCGCTGTATCGTTCTATGTTCTATGTTCTATGTTAACAGGTGGAGGATGCAGCGGATATTTTTAGTTCAGGAAAATTGGCGGAGTTACAATAGAAAGATATAGAAATAAAACGGATATATCAGAAAGCATATACGGAAGAGGAATCTGAGAGTATACCAGAGTGTTATTACCGTAAAAGTGATGACTTGATGAGAAAATGGAGACCTTTACATATGCAGGCGGATGAGAAGTGGGCAGAAGTTCATCAAGTAGTATTGCCGGTAGGGTACAGAAAGTTGCACATGATGTACCAGTGGGAGGTCATTTGGGAGTAAGGAGAACTCGAGCTAAAATCCAGAAACATTTTTATTGGCCTTGTCATGTGAGAGTACCTTTAAGAAATGGATGTTTAAGCAATATACCTTTAAGAAAATAGTGATGTCTGAGAGTGGGTGGAGCTGAGCTCACTTCTGCTTTTTGGGAGTTTTTGGTTCCAGTTTTGAGGAAAAGAGCTTGGGTGTGTCTGTGTTTGCAGTGAGCTGGATCTGCTGTGATCTCTGCCAGGAAAGACTATCTCTGAATCATTTGGGTGATTTAAACTCATAATAGTGATGTCTTTAAGCTGATGTGTTTCTGTTTAAAGGTGCCAAGTCTTTTGGAGGTTTGAAGGAACATCGAGGGATTATTTAGTGTCGTATTATTTTCGGGGTATCTTTGAAGTAAGGGGTGTTCAGGTATCCAATGTTTATTTAAAAAGGTTAAGTTGAACTCATGGAATAAACATTGTTTTGTGTTTAAAAACCCACGTGTCCATAATTGTAATACCACACCTGGAGACCAAGCCGTGTGCTTCAAAAGCAACAATACATTAAAGGGGGAGGTTGGTTGAACTCCATGGTACATTTTGGGGTTCTGAAAACACCGCTCCCATAACAGCCTGGACTACATAAAGATGTAGTTACATTTTCTCGATCATGTCACACATGTCAAGTGATAGGGAAACCTCAAGCAGTGATAAAACCAACGCCCTTAATACCCATTCCAGCATTAGAGGAACCTTTTACAAGGGTCTTAATTGATTGTGTAGGACTGCTTCCTAAAACGAAAAGTGGAAATCAATATCTTTTGACTATAATGGATGTGTCTACTAGGTTTCCAGAGGCCATTTCAGTATGGAATATTACAGCTAAAAAGATTGTGGAGGAATTACTTAAATTCTTTACTAGATATAAACTACCCACAGAAATCGAATTGGATCAAAGATCAAGTTTTACCTCAAGGTTATTCAAAGAACTTATGGATAGCTTCGGAATAAAACAATTTAAATCAACTGCGTACCATGCAGAATCGCAGGGAGCGTTAGAAAGGTGGCATCAGACATTAAAGACAATGTTGAGGGCTTATTGTCAAGATTATCCAGAGGATTGGGATAAAGGAATTCCATTCGTACTGTTTGCAATTAGGGATGCACCTAATGAGTTAACCAAATGTAGTCCTTTTGAACTAATTTTTGGTCATGAGGTAAGAGGACCACTTAAATTGATTAAATAAAAATTGGTGAGTGAGAAATCAGAAATTACATTATTGGATTAAGTGTCAAATTTTAGGGAACGATTAAATAGAGCAGGGGAATTGGCGAGACAACATTTAAAGGTTGCACAACATGTGATGAAACGGGTAGCGGACAAGAAAGATAAAGTTCGTAGTTTTGCCACTGGAGATAAAGTTTTAGTATTGTTACCAATGGTAGGTGAACCTTTAGAAGCAAGGTTTTGTGGACCTTATCAGATTGAAAGGAAATTAAGTGAGGTGAATTATGTGGTAAGAACATAAGAACATAAGAACTAGGAGCAGGAGTAGGCCATCTGGCCCCTCGAGTCTGCTCCACCATTCAATGAGATCATGGCTGATCTTTTGTGGACTCAGCTCCACTTTCCGGCCCGAACACCATAACCCCTAATCCCTTTATTCTTCAAAAAACTATCTATCTTTACCTTAAAAACATGTAATGAAGGAGCCTCATCTGCTTCACTGGGCAAGGAATTCCATAGATTCACAACCCTTTGGGTAAAGAAGTTCCTCCTAAACTCAGTCCTAAATCTACTTCCCCTTATTTTGAGTCTATGCCCCCTAGTTCTGCTTTCACCCACCAGTGGAAACAACCCTATGCAACAGTGCATCTATCCTATCTATTCCCATCATAATTTTCTATGTTTCTATAAGATCCCCCCTCATCTTTCTAAATTCCAACGAGTACAGTCCCAGTCTACTCAACCTCTCCTCGTAATCCAACCTCTTCAACTCTGGGATTAACCTAGTGAATCTCCTCTGCACACCCTCCAGTGCCAGTATGTCCTTTCTCAAGTAAGGAGACCAAAACTGAACACAATACTCCAGGTATGGCCTCACTAACACCTTATACAATTGCAGCATAACCTCCCTAGTCTTAAACTCCATCCCTCTAGCAATGAAAGACAAAATTCCATTCACCGCCTTAATCACCTGTTGCACCTGTAAACCAACTTTTTGCGACTCATGCACTAGCACAACCAGGTCTCTCTGCACAGCAGCATGTTTTAATATAATTTAAATAATCCCGTTTGCTGTTATTCCTACCAAAATGGATAACCTCACATTTGTCAACATTGTATTCCATCTGCCAGACCCGAGCCCATTCACTTAACCTATCCAAATCCCTCTGCAGACTTCCAGTATCCTCTGCACTTTTTGCTTTACCACTCATCTTAGTGTCATCTGCAAACTTGGACACATTGCCCTTGGTCCCCAACTCCAAATCATCTATGTAAATTGTGAACAATTGTGGGCCCAACACGGATCCCTGAGGGACACCACTAGCTACTGATTGCCAACCAGAGAAACACCCTTGAATCCCCACTCTTTGCTTTCTATTAATTAACCAATCCTCTATCCATGCTACTACTTTACCCTTAATGCCAGATAGAAGGAAGACTCACCGAGTGTGCCATGTGAATATGCTTAAAAGGTACTTTGAAAGGGAAGGAGAGAAAAAGGAGGTTTTAATGATTCCAACCCAAAGTGACAAACCAAATCCAGATGACTGTGAATTCGACATACCTCAAATTAAATTGGAAAATGAGGATGTTGTTAAAAATTGGTATAAATTGTTGAATTATCTTCCAGAGGAAAACAGAACTGACCTGAAAGAGTTATTGATATCACATGGGCAAGTTTGTGGAGATAGTGATGGTACCTAAACCAGACGGTACCCAACGGTTGTGTGTGGGCTATAGAAAGGTTAATGCAGTTACAAGAATGGACTCTTATCCTATCCCACGTTTGGAGGATTGCATTGAGAAGGTGGGACAATCTGCTTTTATTTCCAAACTGGATTTAGTTAAAGGTCACTGACAGGTACCTACATCCGAAAGGGCGAAGGAGATTTCAGCTTTTGTGACTCCAGATGGTATAGACCAATTCAAAGATATGCCATTCGGCATGAAGAACGATCCAGCCACATTGTCCACCCCATGTACAACACAGACACACAACCCCATGTACAACACAGACACACAAACCCATGTACAACACAGACACACAAACCCATGTACAACATACACACACACAACCCCATGTACAACATACACACACACAACCCCATGTACAACAGACACACAACCCCATGTACAACACACACACACAAACCCATGTACAACATGCACACACACAACTCCATGTACAACAGACACACACAACCCCATGTACAAGACAAAAACACAAACCCATGTATAACACACACAAACACAAACCCATGTGCAACACACATACACACACAACCCCATGTACAACACACACACAAACCCATGTACAACATACACACACACAACCCCATGTACAACATACACACACACAACCCCATGTACAACACAGACACACACAAACTCATGTACAACACACACACACACAAACTCATGTACAAAACACACACACAAACCCATGTACAAAACACACACACACAAACCCATGTACGAAACACACACACACAAACCCATGTACAACAGACACACACAACCCCATGTACAAGACAAACACACAAACCCATGTATAACACACACATGTTGTACATGGGTTTGTGTGTGTGTTGTACATGGGGTTGTGTGTGTATGTGTGTTGCACATGGGTTTGTGCAACACACATACACACAACCCCATGTACAACACACACACAAACCCATGTACAACACACACAACCCCATGTGCAACACACACACACAACCCCATGTACAACACACACAAACCCATGTATAACACACACACACAAACCCATGTACAACACACACACAACCCCATGTACAACACACACATAACCCCATGTACAACACACAATCACACACCCCCATGTACAACATACACACACAAACCCATGTACAACACACGCAACCCTGTGTACAACACACAATCACACCCCCCATGTACAACACACACACAAACCCATGTACAACACACACACACACAACCCTGTGTACAACACACAATCACACACACACAACCCCATGTACAACACACACGCACAACCCCACGTACAACACACAAACCCATGTATAACACACGCACAGAAACCCATGTACAACACACACACAACCCCATAAACGTCCAGATACAAAAGAATCAAATGCACAGACAAATATACAAGAGTGAATTTAAGCAGACGTACGATGGTGGCAACGGCCATTTTGCTGATGCTCTGCAGGACTTTCTTTTTCTTTTCCCTCTTTTTGACCTGGTCTGGACTCAATCCAATCAACTTGGCCATGGTATCCTGGAAGAAGTTTTTGTTTCCATAATAAATGGGAGCGTTGTAAGCTAATATCTTCAGGCCGGGAATTTCATGGCACTGGAATGGAATGAGAAGGGCTGGAGTACGTGAGACCGAATCGACATTCACGAAGCAGACGCCTTAAGCAATAAAAGAGGACGGGATACATGCTTACATCCACGGACTGGGGAACAAGAAGGAAGATGCAATAATGCAGGTGGAAATGAATATCCCCCCCCCATTCCATTGACATGAATAGAAGCCAATTATCATAGAATTTACAGTGCAGAAGGCCATTCGGCCCATTGAGTCTGCACCGGCTCTTGGAAAGAGCGCCCTACCCAAGGTCAACACCTCCACCCTATCCCCATAACCCAGTAACCCCACCCAACACTAAGGGCAATTTTGGACACTAAAGTCAATTTATCATGGCCAATCCACCTAACCTGCACATCTTTGGGCACTAAGGGACAATTTAGCATGGCCAATCCACCTAACCGGCACATCTTTGGACTGTGGGAGGAAACCAGAGCACCCGGAGGAAACCCACGCACACACGGGGAGAACATACAGACTCCACACAGACAGTGACCCAAGCCAGAATCGAACCTGGGATCCTGGAGCTGTGAAGCAATTGTGCTAACCACTGGGCTACCATGTTATGTTCCGTAACAGCAACAATTTCTCATTATAAAACACGTCCAATATAGTCAGGGTTCCAAGGTGCTTCCTGGGGGTGACTACCAACCAAAAACATTGCCGGAACTCTCTGCCCGTTGGGATTTTCTGTTGCCACCGGCAGCGCGCGCCCGCACACGGGTTTCCCGGAAGCGTGGGGTGACTTCAATGGGAAATCCCATTGACAAGCAGCGGGAGTAGAGAATCCCACCACCAGCGAATGGCGCATCGCTGAGAAACACGCAGCTCGGGGACTGGAGAATCTCGCCCCTGACCATCAGCCGCATCAGGCGATATTAGATCAGGTGACCAAAATCTTGGTCAATAAGGTTGGTTTGAAGGAGTGTCTGAAAATTGGAAAGTGAGGTAGAGAGGGCGACGGAGATTTTAGGGAGGGCACAGCGGCCAATGGCGGAGATTTAAAATCGAGGATGCACAAGAGGCCGGAATTGGAGGAGCGCAGAGATCTCGGAGAGTTGTCGGGGCTGGAGGAGGTTACAGAGATAGCGAGGGGTGTAGGGGGCTGGAGGAGATGACAGAGATAGGGAGGGGTGGAGGGGGCTGGAGCAGGTGACAGAGATAGGGAGGGGTGCAGGGGACTGGAGGAGGATACAGAGATAGGGAGGGGTGTAGGGGCTGGAGGAGGTTACAGAGATAGGGAGGGTTGTAGGGGCTGGAGGAGGTTACAGAGATAGGGAGGGTTGTAGGGGCTGGTGGAGGTTACAGAGATAGGGAGGGTTGTAGGGGCTGGAGGAGGTTACAGAGATAGGGAGGGGTGTAGGTGGCTGGAGGAGGTTACAGAGCTAGGGAGGGATGTAGGGGTTGGAGGAGGTTACAGAGATAGGGAGGGGTGTAGGGGGCTGGAGGAGGTTACAGAGATAGGGAGGGGTGGAGGGGGCTGGAGGAGGATACAGAGATAGGGAGGGTTGTAGGGCTGGAGGAGGTTACAGAGATAGGGAGGGATGTAGGGGGCTGGAGGAGGTTACAGAGATAGGGAGGGGTGTAGGAGTTGGAGGAGGTTACACAGATTGGGAGGGGTGTAAGGGGCTGGAGAAGGTTACAGAGATAGGGAGGGGTGTAGGGGACTGGAGGAGGTTACAGAGATAGGGAGGGGTGTAGGGGGCTGGAGGAGGTTACAGAGATAGGGAGGGTTGTAGGGGGCTGGAGTATGTTACAGAGATCGGGAGGGTTGTAGGGACTGGAGGAGGTTACAGAGATAGGAGGGGTTGTAGGGGGGCTGGAGGAGGTTACAGAGATAGGGAGGGGTGTAGGGGGCTGGAGGAGGTTACAGAGATAGGGAGGGGTGTAGGGGGCTGGAGGAGGTTACAGAGATAGGGAGGGGTGTAGGGGGGCTGGAGGAGGTTACAGAGATAGGAGGGGGTGTAGGTGCTGGAGGAGGTTCCAGAGATAGGGACGGGGGTGTAGGGGCTGGAGGAGGTTACAGAGATAGGGAGGGGTGTAGGGGCTGGAGGAGGTTACAGAGATAGGGAGGGGTGTAGGGGTTGGAGGAGGTTATATGTATGGTCACTATTCAGGGTCATTTGTGATAAATGGCCATTTTGATGAGGTACCAGAGGACTCCCAGGACCTGTAAATCTAGACACCAGTAAGATGCAATTCAGGACAGGAGGCAAAAGGGAGGGGGCAAAACGCAATCACTTCTGCTGCTTAAACATTATTCTGTTCACAAAGGCGGGATGGAACTGTGCTGACGTCTGCGATTTATCCACACTGTCTCCCCCCAATGCAGACACCACTGCGTCTGGCCTGTCTGCTATCACAGCCCTTACACTACAGTCCTATAACTTAGAACTTACCAGGCTGCCCTCCACCGGCTTGTATATCTCTGTATTTGAAGCTCGGCCCAGCACGGAACAGCCAGCTCTGGAACATAAAGCCAAGTCAGAAAGGTTAGCAGTGGATGTTTCCTGAGTCGTAACCTTCATCAACAGCGCCCCTGCTGTTAACCTTTAGAAATTCAGGGGCCAAAGGTTCTCTCTGGGGGGTTTTGGCCTGCTCGATCTGGCTTTTCTGCCCGACCTTACGAGCCCCGGCTGGGTTGACCTCCGCCCTCTACAGTGGAAGCTGTATGAGCCCCCTGGGGAAGCTCGATTCTCGAACTCGCATTATATCCCTCGCCTTGAGAATCTAAAACCAAGTCCACCCATTGCTCGGTCAGCTGTGACAAAACACAACTGTGGTGCAATATGCGAGCCCTCTCACCGATCACACCTTTCCAGAACTCGGGACATCCCAAAGCGCTTTACAGCCAATGAAGCGCTTTTTGGAAGAGTGGTCCCTGCTGTGATGTAGGAAACACAGCAGCCATTTTGAGCACAGCATGATCCCAGAAACAAGCATGTGATCATGACCAGACCACATGTTTGCATTGTGTTTGTGAAGACCATAAGACATAGGAGCAGAATTGGGCCACTCGGCCCATCGACTCTGCTCCGCCATTCAATCATGGCTGATATTCTTCTCGTCCACATTCTCCTGCCTTCGCCCCAATAAGTTGTTGAGGGAGAAATACTGACCAGAATGCAGCCGAATGCAGGGGAAGTCGACCCCCCCCCCCCCCCCCAACAGACTGGTATAGTCTCAAGACTGTTGCCATGGCGAGGGATGGAGTTGGTAGTTAGGGAATGGAGTTGGAGCGGCGACTCTGCTCCGCCATTCAATCAATGGCTTCAGGCTTCCCAATATTTAATTGGAGGGAATTCCTGCTCATCCGGTACTGGGTGTGGGATAAGCAGTCTGATCATTTTGAGCACAGTAAGAAGTCTTACAACACCAGGTTAAAGTCCAACAGGTTTGTTTCAAACACGAGCTTTCGGAGCACGGCTCCTTCTTCAGGTAAAAAAAAAAAGATTTTTTTTTTTTTTTTACCTGAAGAAGGAGCCGTGCTCCGAAAGCTCGTGTTTGAAACAAACCTGTTGGACTTTAACCTGGTGTTGTAAGACTTCTTACTGTGCTCACCCCAGTCCAACGCCGGCATCTCCACATCATGATCATTTTGAGACAGTGGAGGAGTCGAGAGAGAGGTGGGGTGAGGTTCTGAGGAAGTGCTGCACTGTCAGAGGGTCAGTACTGTGGGAGTGCTGCACTGTCAGAGGGTCAGTACTGAGGGAGTGCTGCACTGTCAGAGGGTCAGTACTGAGGGAGTGCTGCACTGTCAGAGGGTCAGTACTGAGAGAGTGCCGCACTGTCAGAGGGTCAGTACTGTGGGAGTGCTGCACTGTCAGAGGGTCAGTACTGAGGGAGTGCCGCACTGTCAGAGGGTCAGTACTGAGGGAGTGCTGCACTGTCTGAGGGTCAGTACTGAGGGAGTGCTGCACTGTCAGAGGGTCAGTACTGAGGGAGTGCTGCACTGTCAGAGGGTCAGTACTGAGGGAGTGCCGCACTGTCAGAGGGTCAGTACAAAGGGAGTGCTGCGCTGTCAGAGGGTCAGTACTGTGGGAGTGCCGCACTGTCAGAGGGTCAGTACAGAGGGAGTGCTGCGCTGTCAGAGGGTCAGTACTGTGGGAGTGCCGCACTGTCAGAGGGTCAGTACTGAGGGAGTGCTGCACTGTCAGAGGGTCAGTACTGAGGGAGTGCCACACTGTCAGAGGGTCAGTACTGAGGGAGTGCCGCACTGTCAGAGGGTCAGTACTGAGGGAGTGCCGCACTGTCAGAGGGTCAGTACAGAGGGAGTGCCGCACTGTCAGAGGGTCAGTACTGAGGGAGTGCTGCACTGTCAGAGGGTCAGTACTGAGGGAGTGCCGCACTGTCAGAGGGTCAGTACTGAGGGAGTGCTGCACTGTCTAAGGGTCAGTACTGAGGGAGTGCCGCACTGTCAGAGGGTCAGTACTGAGGGAGTGCCGCACTGTCAGAGGGTCAGTACTGTGGGAGTGCTGCACTGTCTGAGGGTCAGTACTGAGGGAGTGCCGCACTGTCAGAGGGTCAGTACTGAGGGAGTGCTGCACTGTCTAAGGGTCAGTACTGAGGGAGTGCCGCACTGTCAGAGGGTCAGTACTGAGGGAGTGCCGCACTGTCAGAGGGTCAGTACTGTGGGAGTGCTGCACTGTCTGAGGGTCAGTACTGAGGGAGTGCCGCACTGTCAGAGGGTCAGTACTGAGGGAGTGCTGCACTGTCTAAGGGTCAGTACTGAGGGAGTGCCGCACTGTCAGAGGGTCAGTACTGAGGGAGTGCCGCACTGTCAGAGGGTCAGTACTGAGGGAGTGCTGCACTGTCAGAGGTCAGTACTGAGGGAGTGCTGCACTGTCAGAGGGTCAGTACTGAGAGAGTGCCGCACTGTCAGAGGGTCAGTACTGAGCGAGTGCTGCACTGTCAGAGGGTCAGTACTGACGGAGTGCTACACTGTCAGAGGGACAGTACTGAGGGAGTGCTGCACTGTCAGAGGGTCAGTACTGTGGGAGTGCTGCACTGTCAGAGGTCAGTACTGAGGGAGTGCTGCACTGTCAGAGGGTCAGTACTGAGGGAGTGCTGCACGGTCGGAGGGTCAGGACTGAGGGTGCGCCGCACTGTCAGAGGTTCAGTGCTGAGGGAGTGCTGCACGGTCGGAGGGTCAGGACTGAGAGTGCGCCACACTGTCAGAGGGTCAGTACTGAAAGAGTGCTGCACTGTCAAAGGGTCAGTACTGAGGGAGTGCCGCACTGTCAGAGGGTCAGTACTGAGGGAGTGCCGCACTGTCAGAGGGTCAGTACTGAGGGAGTGCCGCACTGTCAGAGGGTCAGTACTGAGGGAGTGCCGCATTGACAGAGGGTCAGTACTGAGGGAGTGCTGCACTGTCAGAGGTCAGTGCTGAGGGAGTGCCACACTGTCAGAAGGTCAGTACTGTGGGAGTGCTGCACTTTCAGAGCGTCAGTGCTGAGGGAGTGCTGCACTGTCACTGTGTCAGTACTGAGGGAGTGCTGCACTGTCAGAGGGTCAGTACTGAGGGAGTGCTGCACTGTCAGACGGTCAGTACTGAGGGAGTGCCGCACTGTCAGAGGGTCAGTACTGAGGGAGTGCTGCACTGTCAGAAGGTCAGTACTGAGGGAGTGCTGCACTGTCAGAGAGTCAGTACTGAGGGAGTGCCGCACTGTCAGAGGGTCAGTACTGAGTGAGTGCTGCACTGTCAGAGGGTCAGTACTGAGGGAGTGCTGCACTGTCAGAGGGTCAGTACTGAGGGAGTGCTGCACTGTCAGAGGGTCAGAGGGTCAGTACTAAGGGAGTGCCGCACTGTCAGAGGGTCAGTACTGAGGGAGTGCTGCACTGTCAGAGGGTCAGTACTGAGGGAGTGCCGCACTGTCAGAGGGTCAGTACTGAGGGAGTGCTGCACTGTCAGAGGGTCAGTACTGAGGGAGTGCTGCACTGTCAGAGGGTCAGTACTGAGGGAGTGCTGCACTGTCAGACGGTCAGTACTGAGGGAGTGCCGCACTGTCAGAGGGTCAGTACTGAGGGAGTGCCGCACTGTCAGAGGGTCAGTACTGAGGGAGTGCTGCACTGTCAGAAGGTCAGTACTGAGGGAGTGCTGCACTGTCAGAGAGTCAGTACTGAGGGAGTGCCGCACTGTCAGAGGGTCAGTACTGAGTGAGTGCTGCACTGTCAGAGGGTCAGTACTGAGGGAGTGCTGCACTGTCAGAGGGTCAGAGGGTCAGTACTAAGGGAGTGCCGCACTGTCAGAGGGTCAGTACTGAGGGAGTGCCGCACTGTCAGAGGGTCAGTACTGAGGGAGTGCTGCACTGTCAGAGGGTCAGTACTGAGGGAGTGCTGCACTGTCAGACGGTCAGTACTGAGGGAGCTCCGCACTGTCAGAGGGTCGATACTGAGCGAGTGTTGCACTGTCAGAGGGCCAGTGCTGAGGGAGTCCCGCACTGTCAGAGGGTCAGCACTGAGGGAGTGCCGCACTGTCAGAGGGTCAGTACTGAGGGAGTGCCGCACTGTCAGAGGGTCAGTACTGAGGGAGTGTCGCACTGTCAGAGGGTCAGTACTGAGGGACTGCTGCACTGTCAGAGGGTCAGTACTGAGGGAGTGCCGCACTGTCAGAGGGTCAGTACTGAGGGAGTGCTGCACTGTCAGAGGGTCAGTACTGAGGGAGTGCTGCACTGTCAGAGGGTCAGGACTGAGGGAGTGCCGCACTGTCAGAGGGTCAGTACTGAGGGAGTGCCGCACTGTCAGAGGGTCAGTACTGAGGGCGTGCTGCACTGTCAGAGGGTCAGTACTGAGGGAGTGCCGCACTGTCAGAGGGCCAGTACTGAGGGAGTGCCGCACTGTCAGAGGGTCAGTACTGAGGGAGTGCTGCACTGTCAGAGGGTCAGTACTGAGGGAGTGCCGAACTGTCAGAGGGTCAGTACTGAGGGAGTGCTGCACTGTCAGAGGGTCAGTACTGAGGGAGTGCCGCACTGTCAGAGGGTCAGTACTGAGGGAGTGCTGCGCTGTCAGAGGGTCAGTACTGAGGGAGTGCCGCACTGTCAGAGGGTCAGTACTGAGGGAGTGCCGCACTGTCAGAGGGTCAGTACTGAGGGAGCGCTGCACTGTCAGAGGGTCAGTACTGAGGGAGCGCCTCACTGTCAGAGGGTCAGTACTGAGGGAGTGCCGCACTGTCAGAGGGTCAGTACTGAGGGGCTGCTGCACTGTCAGAGGGTCAGTACTGAGGGAGTGCCGCACTGTCAGAGGGTCAGTACTGAGGGAGTGCTGCACTGTCAGAGGGTCAGTACTGAGGGAGTGCCGCACTGTCAGAGGGTCAGTACTGAGGGAGTGCTGCATTGTCAGAGGGTCAGTACTGAGGGAGTGCCGCACTGTCAGAGGGTCAGTACTGAGGGAGTGCCGCACTGTCAGAGGGTCAGTACTGAGGGAGAGCTGCACTGTCAGAGGGTCAGTACTGAGGGAATGCCGCACTGTCAGAGGGTCAGTACTGAGGGAGTGCCGCACTGTCGGAGGGTCAGTACTGAGGGAGTGCTGCACTATCAGAGGGTCAGTACTGAGGGAGTGCTGCACTGTCAGAGGGTCAGTACTGAGGGAGTGCCGCACTGTCAGAGGGTCAGTGCTGAGGGAGTGCTGCACTGTCAGAGGGTCAGTACTGAGGGAGTGCCGCACTGTCAGAGGGTCAGTACTGAGGGAGTGCTGCACTGTCAGAGGGTCAGTACTGAGGGAGAGCTGCACTGTCAGAGGGTCAGTACTGAGGGAGTGCTGCACTGTCAGAACTCCTCCATTCCTTTTTAAAAATGTATTCCTTCATGAGATGTGTATATGCCTGGGTATGAGTGCGTTGCCACACCATTTCAGCGAGGGCAGTTAAGAATCAACCACATTCCTACATGTCGGTCACACCAGACCAGGTTGTGACCGATTTCCTTCCATTCGTCAACCAGATGGGGCTTTGCCACAATCGACGATTGTTGTCTCAGACTGAGACTAGCTTCACCCTCCGGATATTATTAATTGAATTTAAATTGTACTGTCGTGGTGGGATTTGAACCCATGATCCCAGACCATTAACTTGGGCTCCTGGAATTCTAGTCCAGTGACAATGCCAGTATGCCACCATCTCTGGACTGGCAGAACATACTCAGAAACCAACATCTGTCTTCCAATCATGGCTCCTTGGTGTTATGGGCCAGGGTTTAGAGAACCCCAAAGTGTATCATGGAGTTCACCTGACCCACAACTTTTAATAGATTGCGGTTATGGGGAGCACACGGGCCTACTTTACAGGTGTGGTACACCAGAGATCTAAAGTACTTTTAAATTAAAACAATGTTTATTTATGAAACCAGTTAACACTTTATAAACCCACAGTAAACATCTTAACAACTATCAACACCGATAAATACCCCAAAGGATACAGTACTCTATAAGTAACCCCTAATCTTTCCTTGCAACATCCGTAAGACAAAAGACCCTTTTTAAACACAGAGATCAGGTTTAAATTCTCTACTAAGAGCAGTTATCACTTTGAAATCAACCAAATGAACACTCTTCAGCTGGTAGAGAGATCCATGCATATCTGCTAGCTTGCACTGCAGCTCTCCACTCTGAAAACTCTAAACACACCCTGTAGCAAACAGCCTAAAACGAAATTAAAGCAGACAGCCCAGCTCCACCCACACTCTGACATCACTGATAATCACCCATTTCTTTAAGGCACATCCACTACAGCTATTTTTATACACACCCATTTCTTAAACACCCATTTCTTAAAGGTACTCTCACATGACACTTGGTGACATCAGAATTTGCTTTCCTCAGTTTCTTCCTCCTCGGTTTCAGTTATTCTGGAAGAGGGAAGATTGAAGTTGTTTCTTTCTGCAGTGTTATAGGTGCAAGGAATGTTTTGCTGCAGGGATTAGGAACATAGGGGGCTATGTAGGGGCTGGTTTAGCTCACTGGGCTAAATCGCTGGCTTTTAAATCGCTGGCTTTAACGGGCAGCACGGTAGCTAGCATAAATGCTTCACAGCTCCAGGGTCCCAGGTTCGATTCCCGGCTGGGTCACTGTCTGTGCGGAGTCTGCACGTCCTCCCTGTGTGTGCGTGGGTTTCCTCTGGATGCTCCGGTTTCCTCCTACAGTCCAAAGATGTGCGGGTTAAGTGGATTGGCCATGCTAAATTGCCCGTAGTGTCCTAAAAAGTAAGGTTAGGGAGGGGTTGGGTTACGGGTATAGGGTGGATACGTGGGTTTGAGTAGGGTGATCATTGCTCGGCATAACATCGGGGGCCGAAGGGCCTGTTCTGTGCTGTACTGTTCTATGTTCTTAAGCAGACCAAGCAGGCCAGCAGCACGGTTCGATTCCTGTATCAGCCTCCCCGGACAGGCGCCGGAATGTGGCGACTAGGGGCTTTTCACAGTAACTACATTGAAGCCTACTCGTGACAATAAGCGATTTTCATTTAATTTCATTCATAGGAACAGGAGGAGGCCATTCAGCCCCTCGAGGATGTCCTGCCATTCAATGAGATCATGTTTGATTTGTGACCTAACTCCATACACCTGCCTTTGGCTCGTATCCCTTAATATCTTTGCTTAATAAAAATCTGAGATTTAAAATGAACAACTGTTCCAGCTCCAGCTGCTGTGTGTGGGAGAGCGTTCCAAACCTCTACCACCCTTTGAGTGAAGAAGTTCTTCCCAACATCTCTCCCGAACAGTAGAATACGCCCCCTAGTTTTAAAATCTCCAACCAGTGGAAATAGTTTATCTTTATTTACCCCGGGCGGGATTCTCCGTAGCCCGACGCCGAATCCGCGTTCGTCGATCGGGCGGAGAATGGATTTCCACGCCGAAATACGGGCCGGTGTCGGTTTGACGACATTCCTCCACGCTCCGCCCCTTCCAAACTGACATCATCGTGCCGTGCACCGCACGGCATTGCCGCATCATCGGCCGGTCCACCCCCCCCCCCCCCCGATGGGCCGCGTTCCCGACGGCGCAGGACACGCGTGGTCGCAACCGTGCGGGAACCCAGCATGATGGCTGTGGACTGTGTCCAGCACCCACCACACTCGGCCATGATCCATGCCGCTGGCTGGGGGGGGGGGGGGGGGGGGGCTTCTGCCGGGGCTGGGGGGGTGGGCCAGGGGGTGGGTGGTGCGTTCACGGTTGGCAGGTTGGGTTCGCGCATGGCCGGCGCCATGTTTTATGGCGCGACCGGTGCAAGTCGTCAGCGCGGCTTGGCCATTCGCCGGCCATTTTCGCCGCGGGTGGTGGGAGTTTCAGTCGGCGCCAGTGCTGGCCCCTTACCGGTACCGGAACCGGTGAGGGGTTCCTGCCGATTTTACGGTTGTGAAGGAGCTCGCACGCTCCGCTGGAGTCACCACTCAGTCTCCCACACGGAGAATCCTGTCCCCCGTCTTTCTCTGTTAACCTCTTGAATACTTCGATCTGATGACCTTTAAACTTCTAAATACTGGTGAAAACTGGTCTAATTTGAGTAATTGGTTAAGACAGAGACCAATTCACCTCTTAAAGGAAGATTGGATGAATACAGGCAGTGCTCGACTTTACTACATCTGAGTTGTGGCAAATGTCCCTTCCAATGTTTAATACTGACATCCCATTTCGACTCTACAACCTGGGTGTTGTCAGTATGAAGCCACCCCAGCACGTTGTGTGTTGATCTTCTGCATCGCCTTGGATAGGTTGAGCCATCTTTAATAGTTTGGAAACGAGTGTTTTCTTTTGGTCAATTTTTTCGGCAGAAGAGTTACGGTTTTAATGTATTTATACACTTATGTAATTAATATGCGCTCCGAGTCACAAAAGTTTCAGGTTAACCAGGCAACAGACAGTGATTGGCGGCTTCATTATGTCCCCCACACTAACCGAGGAACTTGTGCAAAGGTGTGTAGACATCCGCAGCCGCCTCAATGGTTTCATAGAATCATAGAATTTACAGTGCAGAAGGAGGCCATTCGGCCCATCGAGTCTGCACCGGCCCTTGCAAAGAGCACCCTACCCAATGTCAACACCTCCACCCTATCCCCATAACCCAGTAACCCCACCCAACACTAAGGGCAATTTTGGACACTAAGGGCAGGGCAGTGTTGAACACAGAACATACAGTGCAGAAGGAGGCCATTCGGCCCATCGAGTCTGCACCGGCCCTTGCAAAGAGCACCCTACCCAATGTCAACACCTCCACCCTATCCCCATAACCCAGTAACCCCACCCAACACTAAGGGCAATTTTGGACACTAAGGGCAGGGCAGTGTTGAACACAGAACATACAGTGCAGAAGGAGGCCATTCGGCCCATCGAGTCTGCACCGACCCACTTAAGCCCTCACTTCCACCCTATCCCCGTAACCCAGTAACCCCTCCTCACCTTTTTGGACACTAAGGGCAATTTAACATGGCCAATCCACCTAACCTGCACATCTTTGGACACTAAGGGGCAATTTAACATGGCCAATCCACCTAACCTGTACATCCTTGGACACTAAGGGACAATTTAACATGGCCAATCCACCTAACCTGCACATCTTTGGATTGTGGGAGGAAACCGGAGCACCCGGAGGAAACCCACGCTCACACGGGGAGGATGTGCAGACTCCGCACAGACAGTGACCCAAGCCGGAATCGAACCTGGGACCCTGGAGCTGTCAACCAGTGCGATCCACTTGTTCTACCGTGCTGCCCATTGAGACCATTTAACATCATCGAGCATCCCATGAGCAATTCCCAGACTTGGTTCAGGAACTCATCCAATGGGAAAATTGTTCCAACGGGAAAATTGGCTCCGGCGAACGATGTTTTGACTTACAGCGTGGTTTTCAGCAATCAATTGTTCAGGTCCATTGTGCCCTGAAGGTGGCAACGCAGGTTGATAGTGGTCAAGAAGGCATACAGCATGCTTGCCTTCATCGGACGGGGTATTGAGTACAAGGGTTGGCAGGTCATGTTACAGTTGTATAGGACTTTGGTTCGGCCACATTTGGAATACTGCGTGCAGTTCTGGTCGCCACATTACCAGAAGGATGTGGATGCTTTGGAGAGGGTGCAGAGGAGGTTCACCAGGATGTTGCCTGGTATGGAGGGTGCTAGCTATGAAGAAAGGTTGAGTAGATTAGGATTGTTTTCGTTGGAAAGACGGAGGTTGAGGGGGGGACCTGATTGAGGTCTACAAAATTATGAGAGGTATGGACAGAGTGGATAGCAACAAGCTTTTTCCAAGGGTGGGGTGTCAATTACAAGGGGTCACGATTTCAAGGTGAGAGGGGGAAAGTTTCAGGGAGATGTGCGTGGAAAGTTTTTTACGCAGAGGGTGGTGGGTGCCTGGAACGCTTTGCCAGCAGAGGTGGTAGAGGCGGGCATGATAGCATCATTTAAGATGCATCTGGACAGATGTGAACGGGCGGGGAACAGAGGGAAGTAGACCTTGGAAAATAGGCAACAGGTTTAGATAAAGGATCTGGATCGGCGCAGGCTGGGAGGGCCGAAGGGCCTGTTCCTGTGCTGTAATTTTCTTTGTTCTTTGTTCAATTGTGTCATTGAGTCCAAGGACTGAATGCAAAGATATGGAGGGAGAGCACATTGCTCAAGCCAGAATGATGGGTTCAATGGCTGACTTCTGTGCTGGGTGCCCCTATAGTTCAACTGAGGACCTCAATAAAGCCCCATAGATCTTTCATTCTTATGACCAACACTCAAAATGTGTCGTTTCCTGCATATTATATTCAGCTGCAGTTGAATAAATGCTGCTGAACGTTCTTATAACAAATGTGACCTCAAATGGTGGAATATTAAATCTCGACTCTTGTGTTTTTTCGTCACCAAAATGAAAATTATTTTTCCCATGTTGCTGCAAATTAAGGAGAGCCAAAGACAATTTGCCTGATCTTAGCTTTGTAATATTCAGCTTTCACAAAGCAGAAGATAAAACCCGCCACTGGGGGGCCTGAAGAGGAATCTATTGACAGGAATAACAGGCAGTCAATGTTGTTTGTGAAGGTCACTGCCTGGAATTCTTCATCTGGTCACAAGAGGGCAGCAATGCTCTTTTGAAATGCAAGCGGACAGAGTGAAGCTTAAATCTAAGATTCTGATTGGCCAACACAGTGGTCACAACTTTGGGTAATGATGTTGCGCTCGAAGCACATTTACGGAGATATATACGAGTATAGACGAGTAACCAATCAATTTAAAATGCTTCATTATATTCTGGAACATAGCCATGATGTGGAGATGCCGGCGTTGGACTGGGGTGAGCACAGTAAGAAGTCTTACAACACCAGGTTACAGTCCAAAAGGTTTGTTTCAAACACTAGCTTTCGGAGCACGGCTCCTTCCTCAGGTGAATGGAGAGGTAGGTTCCAGAAATATACAGAACATAGAACATACAGTGCAGAAGGAGGCCATTTGGCCCATCGAGTCTGCACCGACCCACTTAAGCCCTCACGTCCACCCTATCCCCGTAACCCAATAACCCCTCCTAACGTTTTTGGACACTAAGGGACAATTTATCACGGCCAATCCACCTAACCTGTACATCTTTGGACACTAAGGGACAATTTATCATGGCCAATCCACCTAACCTGCACATCTTTGGACACTAAGGGACAATTTATCATAGCCAATCCACCTAACCTGTACATCTTTGGACACTAAGGGATAATTTAGCATGGCCAATCCACCTAACCTGCACATCTTTGGACACTAAGGGACAATTTAACACGGCCAATCCACCTAACCTGTACATCTTTGGACTGTGGGGGGAAACGGGAGCACCCGGAGGAAACCCACGCAGACACGGGGAGAACATGTAGACTCCGCACAGACAGTGATCCAAGCCGCGAATCGAACCTGGGACCCTGGCGCTGTGAGGCAGCAGTGCTAACCACAATGCTACCGTGCTGCCCATCTAGCTTGTGTTTAAAACAGTTCATCTGGGGGTCATGTGATGTGAGTGCAGGAACGGTGGTGTTCTCGTGAGCTCTGGCTCGTCTCATCTTTTAACCCTTTATTTTATCCCAGTGCGCATCCCATAATTCTCTTTTTTTTGTCTTGTAAATGTCCCTGGATGATTCTGGTCGGAGTTTCGTGATGAAGAGCTGAGGTAAATCCTGGTTTGATTGAGGTGGTTGGAGGTGGCTGGTGAGGGGCCCAGCTTGCAGTGTTGGTGTTGCTGGCGACTGGGGCCTTCGCCTCGGCAGTGCTGTCGGCATCCGGACGATGGCTGCCATTGTGAACGATGGTCTGGACGATGATCTCAGCTCCGAGGTGCAGCTTTTTGCTGCTCACGTTGATGAATTGTGAAATATCCTCTAGAGAATGGTTGGAAGTGGACAAGAGAATCTTGTATTTGAGAGAGGAATTGCCCTGGAAATCCTGCTGCATGGTGTGTCCTGTATCCTGATGGACTTGGGGAGCAGGAGCCGGACAAGGAGTGTTTCTAAGCCTGGTCTCTTGTGAGGAGTGGCGGGAGGGGGGGGGCGAGTTCCTGACTGAATTTGAGAATTGGCTGCCATACTTTCGCAATCTCAATTCGAAGGCTGGGCTTTACAGGTTTGACGGAGCACATTGTATCCGGACTTCGAGGCCTGGCGTTGGTTGTAGGCCCTGACCACTGGTCCTATATTATCCTGCTGCATGGTGTGTCGTTTATCCTGATGGACTTGGGGAGCAGGAGCTGGACAAGGTGTTCGTGAGCCATGTCTCTTATGAGGAGTGGGTGGGGGTGGGAGGGGGGGGGTGTGTTCCTGACTGAATTTGAGAATTGGCTGCCATACTTTCGCAATCTCGATTCGAAGGCTGGGCATTACAGGTTTGACGGAGCACTTTGCATCCGGACTTCGAGGCCTGCCGTTGGTTGTAGGCCCTGACCACTGGTCCTATATTATCCTGTTCTCGATGTGCACCGTGAGGGGTTGGGGCCAGCTAGTCATCGATGTGTTGGGTAAGCTGGGTCTGCGAGGACTGCGTTTACCGCAGCAGTGAGAGAGACAGGCTTCCAACACTTGAAGAAATGCGACTCTATTTTATTGAACTCTTAACTATCATACATACCTTAACTGTGGGTTGACACTGTGCTGAGTTGACTGGAGACCTGAGGCTAACCTGACCAGACTATCTTACTACCACATGGTGGATGTTCTAGTTGTTGCTACACGGGCTCTGACTGTCTCAGAGGCTGCATCCCCAGAGAGCGGGAAAACTGGTGCCCTCTGGCTTTATAGTGGCCGTGTCCTGTCTGGTGATTGGCTGCTGTGTGCTGTGTGCTCACTGGTCATCCTGTGTGTCAATCACTGCCTGTCTGTGCACCATCGTATACCTGTGTGCATATTATGACAGTATCGTCAAGTCATCTCCCTGGACGAGGCCTAAGTTCTTAGCTGACTGAGCGCGAGGCGACAGCGTGGCCGAGGTGAGGATGTTTCGTTCGATGGAGTATTTGAGAGATCCTGAGGGCTGTTTGACAATCCTACCATAGCTTCGGCCTTTCCAAACGATATAGATGGTGTTATTATCGTGCAGTTCATCAATAATTCTGGACTTGACTTCCGGTGGCTGTGATGGATCAGTAAGCCACACATCTGGGAGCTCCCGTTTTAAAGAGCTTTTTCGGCTCTTTTGAGAGCCCAAAACGGAAATTTTTCGACGTCTCCCGGTGGGGGAAGGTGTGCTGAACGACTTTCCCTGCAGTCCATGACTCGAACTCGGAGTGGAAAGGGGGAAAAAACAGCAGCAGCTCCTCAGAAAAAACGGGGGAAGGGATCCAAGATGGCCGCCGACAGAGCTCCAGAGGAATGGAGACTCTGGGCCCAGGAACAACAAACTGATCTCCTGCGCTGCTTTAAAGAATTCAAGGATGAAGTACTGAGCTCTCTGCAGGAAACAAACAGAAGGCTGTCAGAGATTCAGTCCACCCAGGGTGCTGCCATCAAGAAGTTGCAGACGCAGGCCATTGAACGAGAGGAGGAGGCCGTGGTCCTCGTGAGTAAGGTGGAGGGGCACGAAGCACTCCACAAGAAGTGGCAGGAACGCTTTGAGGAGCTGGATCACCGCATGAGGCGGGAAAACCTGCGGATCTTGGGCCTTGCAGAGGGGCTGGAGGGATCGGACCTGACAGCCTATGTGGCTGTAATGCTGAATTCGCTAGTGGGGGCCGGATCTCTCCATCTGCCCTTGGAGCTGGAGGGAGCGCACAGGGTGCTGGCCAGGAGGCCCAAGGAAGATGAACCCCCGCGTGCGGTGCTGGTGAGGTTCCACCGGTTCAGTGATCGGGAGTGCGTGCTGCGCTGGGCCAAGAAGGTGAAGAGCAGCAATTGGGAGAATGGGGTAGTGCGGATCTACCAGGACTGGAGTGCGGAGGTGGCTAAGCGGTGTCCGGATTTAATCAGACGAAAGAGGTGCTTTATAGAAAAAAGATAAAGTTCGGAATGTTGCCGCCCGCGCGCCTGTGGGTAACTTATTTGGACCGGCACCATTATTTCGATTCCCCGGAGGAGGCGTGGGCCTTCGTGCGGACGGAGAAACTGGACTTGAACTAGGGGTTCGGGGTTGCGAGGTCGGCTGTAAGATATTAGTGCTGGATTCTGCTGTTGCTGTGTTCTCTTTTTCTTCTGTTGTTTTCTTCTTGTTTTAGTACTTTTGCAATTTTGATATGGTTATTTACGGAGGGGTTGTTCTGCTATGTTTTTGTTTTTGTGCTGTGGGACATTGTCTGGGCTGTGTATCTTGCGAGGAGGGTTGGGGGGGGTTTGTTGTATTCTATGCCGGAGTGGGGGTATGGAGTGGGGCTGATATTTGGGAGCTGCGTCAGAAGGGTGTGGTGGGGCAGTGCAAAAGCGCGGGCTTTCCTCTGGTTTCCCGTGCTGCGGGGCTGGGGGGTGGAGATGGTGACGGGGGAGGCGGGGCCTTAACTGGTTCTTCCCCGCGCTGGAGCGGTGCCAGGAGGAGGGATAGATTGGGGGATGATCCCACTTCGGGAGGGGTCGGGCTATTGGCGGGAGTTTCCGGGGTCAGCAGAAGTTAGCTGACCCACGGAAGTACAATGGAGGACGGTTCGCGGCTGGGAGGGTTCCTAGCCTGGGGGGGGAAGGGAGGGGGGGAAAGGGGAATACCGGGTTACTGCTGGTAGGGTCAAGAAGGAGCTGGTGGGGGCTGGGGGGACAGAGGTGAGGGGTTGTCGCTATGGGGACGGGGTCGAGCAGGGGGTGCTGGCCTGGGGCGGGCAGTCAACGGGCTATGGCTAGCCGACGGGGGAGGGGGGCGGGACGTCCTCTGATCCGGTTGGTCACCTGGAATGTGAGAGGGTTGAATGGGCCGGTGAAGCGGTCGAGGGTACTGGCTCACCTGAAGGGGCTAAAGGCGGATGTGGCAATGCTTCAGGAGACCCACCTGAGGGTGGCGGACCAGGTCCGCCTGAGGAAGGGATGGGTGGGGCAGGTTTTCCACTCGGGGTTGGATGTAAGGAACCGGGGAGTGGCGATTCTGGTGGGGAGAAATGTGTTGTTTGAGGCATCGGAGGTGGTGGCGGATAAGGGGGGTAGGTATGTGATGGTTAGGGGCAGGCTACAAGGAGAGAAGGTGGTACTGGCTAGTGTGTATGCCCCAAATTGGGACGATGCGGGCTTTATGAGGCGTATGTTGGGACGGATCCCGGATCTGGAGGCGGGAGGTCTGATCATAGGGGGGGACTTTAATACGGTGTTGGATCCTTCACTGGATCGGTCCAGCTCTAGGACGGGTAGGAGGCCGGCGGCGGCCAAGGTACTGAGAGGGTTTATGGATCAGATGGGTGGGGTGGATCCATGGAGGTTTGTAAGGCCGAGGGCACGCGAGTACTCTTTCTTCTCCCACGTACATAGGGTCTACTCTCGGATAGATTTCTTCGTGGTGAGTAGGGGACTGATTCCGAGAGTGGAGGAGGCCGAGTATTCGGCCATTGCAATCTCCGACCACGCTCCGCATTGGATAGAGTTGGAGATGGGAGAGGTGCGAGACCAACGTCCGTTGTGGCGGTTGGATGTGGGGTTGTTGGCGGAGGAGGAGGTGTGTAGGAGGGTCCGGGCAAGTATTGAGGGGTACCTTGAGGTGAATGATACGGGGGAGGTTCAGGTGGGGATGGTCTGGGAAGCCCTGAAGGCAGTAATTCGTGGGGAGCTGATATCCATCCGGGCACACAGGGAGAGGAGCGAAAGGAGTGAGAGGGATAGACTGGTGGGAAAGATGCTGGAGGTGGACAGGAGGTATGCAGAGGCACCAGAGGAGGGACTGTTGGGGGAGAGGCGCAGCCTGCAGGCTAAATTTGATTTGCTGACCACTAGAAAGGCGGAGGCACAGTGGAGGAAGGCACAAGGGGCAGTGTACGAACATGGTGAAAAGGCGAGTAGGATGCTGGCTCATCAGCTGCGTAAGCGGGATGCGGCTAAGGAGATTGCTGGAGTGAGAGATAAGAGTGGGAATGTGGTGCGGAAGGGGGTAGAGGTGAATGAGGTCTTCAAGGATTTTTACGGGGAACTGTACCGGTCGGAGCCAACGGGGGAGAGGAGGGGAATGGAGAGGTTCCTTGACGGGCTTTCTTTCCCGAAGGTGCAGGAGGAGAAGGTGGAGGGGTTGGGTGCGCCGATTGAGCTGGAGGAGCTAGTTAAGGGGATCGGGCAGATGCAGTCAGGGAAGGCACCGGGGCCGGATGGGTTCCCGGTGGAATTTTATAAAAAGTTTGTGGGCCCCTTGCTGGTGCGAACACTCAATGAAGTGTGGGAGGGGGGGACTTTGCCCCCGACGATGTCACGGGCGCTGATCTCGTTAATTTTAAAGAAGGACAAGGACCCCAGCAGTGTGGTTCATACAGGCCCATATCTCTCCTCAACGTGGACGCTAAGGTGCTGGCAAAAATCCTGGCCACCAGGATAGAGGACTGTGTGCCAGAGGTTGTGCACGAGGACCAGACAGGGTTTGTGAAGGGAAGGCAGCTGAACACGAATGTGCGGAGATTGCTGAATGTCATTATGATGCCGGCGATTGAGGGGGAGGCAGAGATAGTGGTGGCACTGGATGCGGAGAAGGCCTTCGATAGAGTGGAGTGGGGGTACCTATGGGAGGTGTTGGGGAGGTTTGGATTTGGTGAAGGGTTCATTAGATGGGTAAGGCTGCTATATGAGGCCCCGATGGCGTGCGTGGCTACGAATAGGAGGAGGTCGGAGTACTTCCGGCTTTACCGAGGGACCGGGCAGGGTTGCCCCTTGTCCCCCTTGTTGTTTGCACTGGCAATCGAGCCGCTGGCGATGGCATTGAGAGATTCAGAGAGGTGGAGAGGCTTGGTGCGAGGTGGAGAGGAACATAGGGTGTCGTTGTATGCCGACGACCTGTTACTGTATGTGGCGGACCCGGTGGGAGGGATGCCGGGAGTGATGGAGTTACTAGCCGAGTTTGGGACCTTCTCAGGTTATAAATTAAACTTAGGCAAGAGCGAGGTGTTTGTGGTGCACCCTGGAGACCAGGAGGAAGGAATTGGTAGGCTCCCGCTTAGGCGGGCAGGGGAGAGCTTTAGGTACCTGGGGGTGCAAGTGGCCAGGGACTGGGGGACTCTCCACAAGCATAACTTTACCAGGCTGGTAGATCAGATGGAGGAGGAGTTCAGGAGGTGGGACATGCTGCCATTGTCGTTGGCGGGGAGGGTGCAGTCCGTCAAAATGACAGTGCTTCCGAGGTTCTTGTTCCTTTTTCAGTGCCTGCCCATATTTATCCCCAGGGCCTTCTTTAGGAGAGTGACTAGCAGTATTCTGAGTTTTGTGTGGGCACATGGGACACCGAGAGTGAGGAGGGTGTTCCTGGAGCGAGGAAGGGATGGAGGTGGGCTGGCACTGCCCAACCTTCTGGGGTACTATTGGGCAGCCAATGTGTCAATGGTGCGTAAATGGGTGATGGAGGGGGGAGGGGCGGCGTGGAAAAGAATGGAGATGGCATCATGTAGAGGTACGAGCCTGGGTGCCATGGTAACGGCACCGTTGCCGCTCTCCCCTAAGAGGTTTACCACGAGCCCGGTGGTGGAGGCGGCATAGGGGGGAAACAGGGGGCTCGATGGAGGCTCCACTGGGTGGCAACCATCGGTTCATCCTGGGGAACACGGATGGGGGATTCAGGGGGTGGCAAAGGGCGGGCATCAGCAAATTGAGGGACCTGTTTATTGGCGGGAGGTTTGCGGGCCTGGGGGAACTGGAAGATAAATTTGGCCTTCCCCAGGGGAACATGTTCAGATACCTGCAGGTAAAGGCGTTTGCTAGGCGACAGGTAGAGGGATTCCCTTTGCTGCCCTCGCAGGGGGCGATGGACAGAGTGCTTTCGGGGGTGTGGGTAGGAGAGGGGAAGGTGTCTGACATCTATAAGGTAATGCAGGAGGTGGAGGAGTCGTCAGTGGAGGAGCTGAAGGCTAAATGGGAGGAGGAACTCGGGGAGCAGATAGAGGACGGGACTTGGGCGGATGCCTTGGAGAGAGTCAACTCTTCCTCCTCATGTGCGAGGCTTAGTCTCATCCAATTTAAGGTGCTGCACCGGGCCCACATGTCCGGGACTAGGATGAGTAGGTTCTTCGGGGGTGAGGACAGGTGCACCAGATGTTCGGGGAGTCCTGCGAACCACGCCCATATGTTCTGGGCATGCCCAGCACTGGAAGAATTCTGGAAGGGGGTGGCGGGGACGGTGTCGAGGGTGGTTGGATCCAGGGTCAAACCAGGGTGGGGACTCGCGATTTTTGGAGTTGCGGTAGAGCCGGGTGTGCAGGAGGCGAAAGAGGCCGGTGTCCTGGCCTTTGCGTCCCTAGTAGCCCGTCGAAGGATTCTGTTACAATGGAAGGATGCAAGGCCCCCAAGAGTGGAGACCTGGATCAGTGACATGGCGGGATTTATAAAATTGGAAAAGGTCAAATTTGCCCTGAGAGGATCAATACAAGGGTTCTATAAACGATGGCAGCCTTTTCTGGACTTCCTGGCTCAGAGATAGGTAACTGGGTCAATAGCAGCAGCAACCCCGGGGGGGGGGGGGCATTATTGTAGTGTTTATTCTGTAACTTTATAGTGTGTTAATATGCGTTGTTGTTAAAATGCTGGGTTGTTCATGGGGATGGGGCGAATGTATATGATTGTTAATATTATTGTTATTTTCGGTATTTTACTAAGGTGCGTCAATGTTGTATAAAATCAAAATTTCTCAATAAAAATTATTTTTAAAAAAAAACAAGGAAAAATAATTCTGGACTTTATTCCCTTGTGATTGTGCTGATGATGTCTTGTTGTCTTTTTTCCCAGCGAGGGTGGGAGCACGAGAACGAGGGTCGTCTGTTCTCCTGTTTTAGCAAAAGATGATATTGGGTTGGTAATGTAATATGTGGTTTGTGCACAGTTTTGTTCCTGTTTTTTTTTAATGTGCTGGAATCCTTACAGTTATGAGAAGTTGAGACGCTCCTTATATTGTTTATAATGAAGCTGAGAGGGTTCTTGGCGAGGTGCTTGGTGGATGGTTAGAGTTAGTTAAGTTCTCACTAGGATTGAGGATAGCCTCCAGTTAGAGCGAAGTGTTTCGGGTTTTTAGTTTTCTTATTACTTTGAATCTTGAGAGTCCGTGTCCATCTCCTTTGAAGGGCCCGGGCAGATCCTTGTATCCCGGAGAGGACTGCGTTCTTTCTGACTCTTCCTCGGGTTGGAGTATTTTAGAGCTTTGAGAGGAGGGGGTAATGAGTAGGGGCGCACGCCAGGGTGGGGTTGGTTAATCCGTGTTCGAACTGTTGAAGCGAGAGTCTGTATGCTGTGCCTCTGCGTTGTTGGAGTCCTTCTTCGGTTTGGGGGTGGGCTTGATGGGGGAGTTTGGAGCCCTCCTCTAAGTGGTCTTATATCCCGTTTTCCTGAGTGTCCTCCTCATTGTGGTGGGGTATTCCCGAGGGAGGCAGTGTCTTTGTCTCTGTTGAGGTGGAGCCGTCATGTCCATGAGTATCCTCTTTACAAAGGCATACCGTGCCGGTCTGTGGCTAACGTCCCTGGGCTAAATCGGGCCTTCCTCCCTGAGGGATGTTCTCTATCTCTTCACCTGGCTGAGCAACATACCGTTAGAAACCCTGGTTTGATTCAATTGGTTAGGGGGGGTTCCCTTAGCGTTCCGAGGGGAAAGAATAGGTCCCTCTCCCAAAACACCCAATAACTGGGTGTCAATAATTGCCGATTCCTCTTCTCGCCGGTAGTGGGATCTCCCTGGTTGAGGCTGATGTGATTGTTCTCGTGTCGGTGAGGTTGGTGCACTGCCCTGGGTGTGGTCAGTGAGGAATGGGGGTGGCTGAGTGATCGGCCTTGGGTGTGTGCTGGGTATACTGACTCCTGTGTGTCAGAGTGCACTGGACTAGGCCAGGTCCAGTGCTGTGGTTGGTATCCTGTGTTGCTCCCCTTATGCTTGGGATGTCCCTTCTCGACGGCGCTCATTTGGGACGTCCTGAGAGGCTGGGGTTTTTATTTTGACATATTTGAATATCCTTGATTGACGGACTCCTTTGGACGGACTCCACGAGGGCCTGGGATTGAGCCGAGTCCTGGACTATGATTGATTACCCCCCTTAGAGTTGGGACAGTCCCTTGCCTAAACAAGTCATTTTTTCTCCTCTTCATTAATAAGTGGTGGGGTCCGCCAGGAAATATGGACCCCTAGCTGGATCCTGCGACCTTCAGCTTCTGGTAGTCCTCCCTATTTCTTTAAGCCCTGTTTCGATTTGGGAGTTGCGAGGCGTTGACTGCATTGACCACAATCTGAATCTATATCTGCTGGCCCCCTCTGTATAAATATATGAAATGATGATCCTTCTGTACTCTGCCTGAGGTTGGCGTGGTGTGGAATCTGTATAACGTTCTTTAGAATTTGCTCTTGCATGTTTTCTTTGTATATTTTTCTTTTCTGTCATGGTGGGGGTTAAAGAACCGTGATTGGCTCCTGCAGGAGGGTCTGTTATCGGAGGGGCGGAGGCTATTGGTGCCTCTGGTATTGCTGGAGGTGAGGGAGGTGTGTTCTGGCGCAAAAGACTTATCCTGAACTCTTGCCGTTGCGCGCAATTGCCACATGGGACAGTGTGCGCCATTTTACCGTGTTTTCATGGCCTCATCCTTCGCTCCCTTGTTCTCTGATGGTGCCAAGTTGAGTCTAATGATCTTACTGGGCCAGCCATATTGCTGTTCTCCTGTCGCCCTCAGTATCCAAGCGTTGAGACTTTTTTATTCTTGATGAACCGCACCAATCCTGTGGTTTTGTTGCGTTATTTGTTCAATAAAGCTTCAATAAATAAGCTTTAAAAAAAAACAAGTCATCTAACTACCACAATTCTTCCAGCTGGTATATAATGGGCCCTGTACACTGGGCCTTGTATTCACCATGGGCGAAATTTATTTGGCTCTGCGGTGTTCGATTGATTTTGCGCGTCTTGTAACTGATTGATGCTCACTGTGCTCAATTGGTTAAGGCTGGGTGATGACTCAAGGGCAGAGTCAACCCACACCACAGAAGCTAGAGCTGGGGGAAACATTGAATGCGGACATTTTGTGTTTGCCGGGGTATTTTAGAACTCTTGGAAATAAGCCTGTTGCCCACTTAGGAACTAGTGTCATCTCTACGTAGCTCAAAAAGGTCAAAAAGGGAGCATGTGTTCGGGGACATGCTATAATACTGTCATTCTCCTCACCTCTTTTAGCATGTTCCCCCCCTCCCGCACTTGCAGCACGGATTGACGAACACGTCCTTATACTGAACAATATATATGTCAGAGTTTGTCCAACTGTGCGCGAGAGGGCCCACCGAGGAGATCACGTACCTCTGAGTGCGGCAAATGACAGTCACCATGGAAAACACCACCCCGACAGCAAGTCCGAGATCTGCATTCAACATGATTACAGCCAGCCACGTGACAACCCAGACCATCTGGAAAAAAAGAAGGACAAGTGACTGTTTAGGTGGATCCAGGAGGTGTGTGGGGAGGGCGGTGGTTATGGTGAGGACTTTACGTGGTGCAGGGCTTCACAAAAAAAGAAAGATTTCAGGTTCAATCCCCGGTCTCCGTTGAATTGAAGGCAGTTATTGAACTTTTTTTTAAAATTCCAATTAAGGGGCAATTTAGCGTGGCCAATCCACCTACCCTGCACATCTTTGGGTTGTGGGGGCAAGACCCACGCAGACACGGGGAAAATGTGTAAACTCCACACAGTGACCCCGGGTCCTCGGCGCTGTGAGGCAGCAGTGCTAACCACTGCTCCGCTGTGCTGCCCCCATTATTGAACTTCTTAAAGTGAAGCTGCCACATCAGCAAAGCCATCAAAGACACCCAAATGGAACAACTTACAAAATCCATCTTGCTGACTCTCCACAGCTCTGGAAGGTCCTTAAACTGGAGGAACATCTGGCGTAGGCTGGTGACGTTAATACAGGCCAGGACTGCCTGCAAAGACAGGTTATTTTGTGAATATTTTCTCTGATCTACAACTCTCTGGCAAGAAAATGGCATTTACCGCTTGAGAAAATATTCACAGATCGTGACAGATTTTGCTTTCTCCCCCTTCTCTTTCAACTCCACCTATTCCCTCCAAATCAAGGGGAGCCTTCCGGAAATCTGGACAGGCCTCGGCCTTTTCATAGGCCAGTTAAAGAGTCAACCACGTTGCTGTGGGTCTGGAGTCACATGTAGGCCAGACCGGGTAAGGACGGCAGATTTCCTTCCCTAAAGGACATTACTGAGCCAGATGGGTTTTTAACTATACTCAATGATAGTTTCAAGGCCGCCATTACTCTACAATTCCCTCAAAAGGCTTCAGGGACACCTCTTTTTTTGGTCAGGTCTGAAGAGTGTGGTAAACCACTGTTGCACCTATCTTGGGTGATGTATGGTAGGACCTGTACGACAGGTACAACGGTAGTCCCTGCCTGCTGGCTCCGCCCAGTAGGCGGAGTATAAAAATGTGTGTCCTCCGTGCAGCAGCCATTTCGCCAGCTGCTGTGGGAGGCCATACATCTTAGAGCAATAAAGCCTCAGTTGTATTCAACTCTCGTCTTTGTGCAATTGATCGTGCATCAATTTATTGCTCTAAGATTTTCAGAAGATGGACCTCCGCATCAAGCCGGATCGCCTGCAGCTGGATCTGCAATCAAACTACGCCACAAAGGACTTTCAGCACTGGCTAGCTTGTTTCGAGGCGTACATCAACTCGGCGCCAAGCCCTGTTCCGGAGGCTCAGAAAATACAGATACTGTACTCGAGGTTGAGCTCCAACGTCTTTCCGATGATCCAGGACGCGCAAAACTACGCCGAAGCCATGACGCTACTAAAAGTAAATTACGCCCAGAAGACGAACGTGCTCGCCACTAGCTCTCAACTCCCTGGTGAGTCCAGAGAAGACCTCTGGCGGGCGCTAATCCCACTAGTCTGGGACTGTGACTGTCAGGCCATTATGGGTACTGAACATTCTAACCTCCTCATGCGGGACGTGTTTGTGACAGGTATTTGGGTCGGACCTCATACGCCAGCGACTTTTAGAAGGGGCCACGCTCGATCTCGCAGAGACAAAGAAGCTCGCGCTCTCTATGACGGTTGTCCCGCGTAATGTTCAGGCCTACACCCCCAGCCGCGCGGCCCACCCCTCCTGCGCATCGTGGACCCCACAGACGGCTGCCCCAGCGGGGGCCTTACCCAGCCAATACGCCTGCGCCACACGCCAGCCAGTGAACCCCGGCGGTCCCCAATGTTACTTTTGCGGCCAGCAGAAACACCCCCGCCAATGTTGCCTGGCCCGCGCTGCCCTTTGTAAGGCTTGCGGTAAGAAGGGCGTCCCAGGCCCGCGCAGTCGCCGCTAACGCCCCCACCACCCTCGTTTACGGACAATGGGTGCCGCCCACTTCACCTCCCCGGACCACGTGCGGCCAGTGGGCGCCGCCATCTTCCCCTCTGCGCAACACGTGCGGCCCATGGGCGCCGCCATCTTTTTCAACCCCCGCCACGTGCGGCCCATTTTTTCCTCCCCAAGATCTTCAGGCGCCGCCATCTTGTCTCCCCCACTGCACATGGGCACCACCAGTGTTCCAGGACCCGTGCCCCCCCCGGGCTCCCCATCATCCGACACCAGCGACGACCAACCACGACTTGCCCCAGTGACCATTGACCAGTCTCGTCCGCACAACCTGGCCACCGCATCGACCAGCGTTAAGATCGACAGACACGTTACCTCTTGCCTGCTGGACTCCGGGAGCACCGAAAGCTTCATCCACCCGGATACGGTAAGGCGCTGCTACCTCCCGGTCCACCCTGCCAATCAAAGAATCTCCCTGGCCTCCGGATCCCATTCCATGGCGATCCGGGAGTTCTGCACGGTCACTCTCACGGTCCAGGGCGTAGAATTCAGCGGCTTCCGCCTCTACGTCCTCCCTAACCTCTGCGCTGCCTTACTACTCGGCCTGGACTTCCACTGTGACCTCCAGAGCCTAACCCTGAAATTCGGCGGGCCCCTACCTCCCCTTACTGTGTGCGGCCTTGCGACCCTAAAGGTCGATCCACCTTCCCTCTTCGCAAATCTAACCCCGGATTGCAAACCCGTCGCCACCAGGAGCAGACGGTACAGCACCCAGGACAGGACCTTCATCAGGTCTGAGGTCCAGCGGCTGCTTCGGGAGGGCATTATCGAGGCCAGCAACAGCCCTTGGAGAGCCCAAGTGGTAGTAGTTAAAACTGGGGAGAAACACAGAATGGTCATGGACTACAGACAGACCATCAATCGGTACACGTAGCTCGACGCGTACCCCCTCCCACGTATATCTGATACGGTCAATCAGATTGCACAGTACCGGGTCTTCTCGACAGTGGACCTGAAATCCGCCTACCACCAGCTCCCCATCCGTAAATCGGACCGTCCATACACGGCCTTCGAGGCAGACGGCCGCCTCTATCACTTCCTCAGGGTTCCCTTCGGCGTCACCAACGGCGTCTCGGTATTCCAAAGGGAGATGGACCGAATGGTCGACCGGTACGGTTTGCGAGCCACCTTTCTGTACCTAGACAACGTCACCATCTGCGGCCATGATCAGCAGGACCACGACGCCAACCTTGCCAAATTCCTCCACACTGCCACTCTCCTAAACCTCACCTACAACAAGGAGAAGTGTGTGTTCAGCACGAACCGCTTCGCCATCCTCGGCTATGCGGTCCAGAACAGAGTTCTGGGGCCCGACCCCGATCGCATGCGCCCCCTCATGGAGCTCCCCCTCCCCCACTGCCCCAAGGCCCTCAAACGCTGCCTGGGGTTCTTTTCATACTACGCCCAGGGGCTGGTTTAGCTCACCAGGCTAAATCGCTGGCTTTTAAAGCAGACCAAGCAGGCCAGCAGCACGGTTCGATTCCCGTACCAGCCTCCCCGGACAGGCGCCGGAATGTGGCGACTAGGGGCTTTTCACAGTAACTTCATTGAAGCCTACTCGTGACAATAAGCGATTTTCATTTCATTTCATTTTCAGTGGGTCCCAAACTCTGCGGACAAGGCCCGCCCACTCATACAGTCCACCCATTTTTCCCTGACGCCCGTATCAGAGCCGATATCGCCAAGGCCGGGATGCACGCAGCAGACGAGACACTGCCCTTCCAAGCAGAAAGCGACGCTTCAGATGTCGTCCTAGCCGCCACTCTCAATCAGGCAGGCAGACCCGTGGCATTCTTCTCCCGCACCCTTCATGCCTCAGAAATTCGGCACTCATCCGTCGAAAAAGAGGCCCAGGCTATTGTTGAAGCTGTGCGGCATTGGAGGCATTACCTGACCGGCAGGAGATTCACTCTCCTCACTGACCTACGGTCGGCAGCCTTCATGTTCAATAACACACAGCGGGGCAAGATCAAAAATGATAAGATCTTGAGGTGGAGGATCGAGCTCTCCACCTATAATTACGAGATTTTGTATCACCCCGGTAAGCTCAACAAGCCCCCAGACGCCCTATCCCGAGGTACATGTGCCAGCGCACAAGTAGACCGACTCCGGGTCCTGCAGGACAGCCTTTGTCACCCGGGAGTCACATGGTTGTACCATTTTATAAAGGCCTGCAATCTGTCCTACTCCGTCAAGGAAGTACGGACAATCACCAGGGACTGCCAGGTCTGTGCGGAGTGCAAGCCGCACTTCTACCAGCCAGACTGTGCGCGTCTGGTGAAGGCCTCCCGCCCCTTTGAGCGCCTCAGCGTGGATTTCAAAGGGCCCCTCCACTCCACCGACCGAATCGTGAACCTATGTTTGTCCTGAGTTCATCTCATAAACAAGGGCATCTGGGTAAAACGTTTTAATAATAAACAGGTCGCAGTGTCTGATAATTTACGGACAACACAATGCATCTTGGGACAATTCAGTGGAAGCCGTTTGGCAAAATGTTAGATTTGGTTTAATCTCGCTCACCTTGGGCAGGAAGTAAAACAGTGGACCAATCAAAAGTAAGACCACCAAGACGACAAGGCAGGTAAAAAAACCAGCAAGCTGCAAAATAGAAAGCGGAAAAGTGAACTATGCACAGTTCATGGCAATGTCTTTGGAGCTCAGTGGTAGCAGCTCTCACCTCGGATTTGGAAGGGCCAACACCCACTGGAGAGCTCCCAGTGAGGGGGTGCCACACTGCCGGAGGTGCTGACTTTGAGATGAGCCTGTTAAATCATGCCTCCTCAAGTAAAAGTTAAGAGAAATCTCAGGGGCACTCTCTGAAGAAAGAGAAGGGGCTTCTCTCAGAACCCTGACTGATATTTACCCCCCCCCCCCCCCCCCCCCCCCCCCCCCCCCCAGCCAATATCACCACAACAGGTGTACAGGTCGCTTTGCTGTTTGCGGAATCTTGCTGTGCACAAATTGGCTGCTGCGTTTCCGACATTCCAACAGTGACTACACTTTGAAAGCACCTCATTGGCTGGAAGGCGCTTCGGGAGATCCTGAGGTCGTGAAAGTGGGATAGTCTAATCCATAAGCATCTCCATATCCTTGGTGTCAGTCTTTTGTCAATCCAACAGCAATGGGGTCTCCCAGGTAACTCTCACATTGATTTGCGGTGAAGCTCGGGGTGGGATTTTCCAGCCCCCCCCCACCCCCCCCCCTCCACTGTGGGTGGGATCTTCCAGTGTCGCAGAGGGTGACCCCTTGTGGCGGGTTACCCGGTGCCGGTATGAGTTCCCTACATGCTAAAATTGACCCTCGGTGTCCAAAGGTTAGGTGGGGTTATGAGGATAGGGTGGGGAAGTGGGCCTAGATAGGGTGCTCCTTCAGGGGGACGGTGCAGACTCGATGGGCCGGACAGTCTCCTTCTGCACTGTAGGCATTCAATGGGTCTTTCCTGAAGTGCGTGGCCCAGAATTGGACACCGTACTCCGAGGTGAGGCCTTAGCAGAGTTTTATGAAGGTTGAAAAACAGATTTACGAACAGCACTTGAGAATTTCTCTTCAACAAGAGCCTATTCTGAGTTCTGTTCTCTGAGCCTCATCACACTTTCAAAATGGCGGAGCATCACGTCATAGTCAAGAAATCAAAATGGCCACCGCGGGACTCCTCTGCGAATGTGATATTCCTACCTGTGTGTAGCTGCCCGCGCTCTCAAGGATATTGCTCGTAGCCAATGAAGCAGAACTTGGGAAACAGGTAAAAAGCGAAGCGATCGTGTTGGAAATTCCATGAGCCAACAATTCCTATGAAACAGTGACAAAAATATATTACAGATGTAAGAGGGAGGAGGTTGCAAAATCTGCCTTCCTTGGCCACGTTTCCCACAGAAATGAGCCTAACTGGGATTGAAGGTAAGTGGCTATAATTCCCTCGCGATCTTTGACCCTCTGCCCTGCTGTAACGTCAACAGGAGTTCAACTAAACGCTAAATCTCCACCACTGGAGCAGGAGAAACCCTGAGGAAATCCATCCTCTTTTTAGTCGACAAGGCAGGGATGGGGGAGGGGGGGAAATGGTGGCCCCAGGCTCATCCTCTGAGGTCACGGGTTCAAATCCCACCACGGCAGCTGGTGGAATTTAAATTGAATGAATAAATCATTCAATTGAAAAACTGGAGTCAGGAATGGTTACCATGACAACAATCATCGATTGTCGGGGGCGGGGTGGGTGGAGTTGTAGATTCCCGCTCTTTTGTGTGAGGAAATGTGCCCGAACACCATCCCTGCATAGCCAAGGGGTAAGCTGGAATTCTCTGACCGTTGGGATTCCCTGTTGCCGCCAGCAGAGCACGCCCGCTCGCTGGTTTCCGCGCGGCGTGGGATGGCTTCAGAGGGAAATCCCATTGCCAACTGCCGGGATTCTCTCGTGTGAAGAGCGTGTCGCCGGGACACAAGGGGCTGGGGGATCGGAGAATCCAGCCCATAATTTTAACGTTCTGCCCCCTTGGGCGGAATTCGCCGACCCCCCGGGGGGGTCGGAGAATCGCCCGGTGCCAGCGTAAATCCCGCCCCCGATGTGGCCGGAATTCTCCGCCACGCAGGAATCGGCGGGGGTGGGAATCGCACCGCGCCGGTCGGCGGGTCCCCCCCCCCCGGCGATTCTTCGGCCCGCGATGGGCCGAAGTCCCGCCGCTGTCAGGCCTCTCCTGCCGACGTGGTTGAAACCACCTCTGGTGCCGGCGGGAGCAGGCGGCGCGAGCGGGTGGCGCGAGCGGGCCCCGGTGTCCTGGGGGGGGGGGGGGGGGCGCGGAGGGATCTGACCCCGGGGGGTGCCCCCACGGTGGCCTGGCCCGCGATCGGAGCCCACCGATCGGCAGGCGGGCCTGTGCCGTGGGGGCACTCTTTTTCTTCCACCTCTGCCACGGCACAGGCCCGTCCGCCGGAGGCGGAAGAGACCCCCTCCACCGCGCATGCGCCGGGGTGACGTGAGCGGCCGCTGACGCTCCGGCGCATGCGCGGACTCATGCCGACTGGTGAAGGCCTTTAGGCCAGCCGTGGCACCGGTCGGCGGGGCGCCAAAGGCCGTTCGCGTCGGCCGGCGGGGCGCCAACCCTCCGGCGCGGGCCTAGCCCCTAAAGGTGCGGAGAATTCCACACCTTTGGGGAGGCTCGACGCCGGAGTGGTTCTCGCCACCCCCCGCCCTGCCGGGTAGGGGAGAATCCCGGCCTTTGTTCTGGACTCCCCCGTCCAGTGGGAATCATTTTGCTCTATCTGCCCTATCAACTCGCCCTTTTATTTATGGGGCTAAGGCGGGAAAGTGGAGTTGAGGATCATCACATCACGTCTTATGTTATGTTCTTCAACTATTTGGTGGAAACCAAAAAAACTAAATTAAATAAACTAGGGGGAAAATTTAAAGGGACAGCCCCTTAAAGGGATATTGCCTCAGACAAAAACAAATGAAAGTTAAAACATCAACTAAAATATGATTAAAGGGGATAAAAATATCCCAGACACTGCGGGGCTCACTGAGCACGGAAGGCTTCGATGGTGCCAGTGGACACTGCAAGCTCCCTCTCCAGGGACACCAGAGCCGTGAATGAAGCCACGGGAGAGCGGCAGACAGTCTGGTCAGATGGTCCCCTCGGTCTCCCGCTTCCTGGACCTGTTTATGGCAAATTTGGCCAGGCCCAAATTTTACGAGGAGGCCCTCCTCCCTCCCCACCCCTCTCAGTACCAGGTGGTCTTATGGTCTTCATCTAGCTATATTCAAGGGAATACGAGGCCTAGTCTATGTTACCAGCCCTCATAATTTAACTCCTTTTGCCTCAGTGCCATTCTGGTGAATCTGCACTGCACAACCCCCGCCATCCATCCGCCAACCCGCTGCAAGTGAGAACAGAGAATTTGGCGTTCCGGCCAAAACTCCATTCACTGTCGGCAGCACGGGAAAATCCCAGGCACGAAGAAGGACAGGGATTTCCCGCACTGTGGACAGTGTGACAGGATATGGAGCAAAGGCAAATGGCAGAGTTAAGATACAGGCAGCCATGATTCTTTTGAATGACAGAATGGGCTGAATGGCCTCCTCCTGTCGCTGCAACGGTGGGGGGGGGGGGGGGGGGAGATGTATATGTACGCATTGATGATACACTTGGCCTGCACAGTTATTCAGATCTCTCTCAGGAATGAGTGCAAAGTTCCGATGGTGTGGCTTGCACCCACGTCAGTCTGGATGTGAGGTCGGAACAAAATACTAACTCTGCTGACAATATTTAGCAGTGGCTGTGTGGGTCTGTGCAGCAAATGAGTCGCCAACGTTTGAGTGGTCCCAATGCAGAGTGTGTGAGAGCGGTTTTAATGGCTTGATTGGTGAAGGCACTGCCTTCAGCCCCCGTGAGACAGTTGGATTTAGTTTGATCCCTGGCCGAGTAGCTTTGCCACAATTGGCCTCAGTGTCCCTGTGCATCAGAGGCACGGTGGCACAGTGGTTAGCACTGCTTGCCTCACAACGCCGGAGACCTGGGTTCAATTACAGACTTTGGCGACTGTGAGGAGTTTGCACTTTATCCGCCTGTCTGCGTGGGTTTCCTCCGGGTGCTCCGGTTTCCTCCCACAGTCCAAAGATGTGGAGGTTAGGTGGATTGGCTGTGTTAAATTGTCCCTTTGTGTCCAAAGATGTGCAGGTTAGGTGGATTGGCCATGCTAAATTGTCCCTTAGTGTCCAAAGATGTGCAGGTTAGGTGGATTGGCTGTGTTAAATTGTCCCTTTGTGTCCAAAGATGTGCAGGTTAGGTGGATTGGCCATGCTAAATTGTCCCTTAGTGTCCAAAGATGTGCAGGTTAGGTGGATTGGCCATGTTAAATTGTCCTTAGTGTCCAAAGATGTGCAAGTTAGGTGGATTGGCCATGTTAAATTGTCCGTTAGTGTCCAAAGATGTACAGGTTAGGTGGATTGGCCATGCTAAATTGCCCTTAGTGTCCAAAGATGTACAGGTTAGGTGGATTGGCCATGATAAATTGTCCCTTAGTGTCCAAAGATGTACAGGTTAGGTGGATTGGCCATGCTAAATTGTCCCTTAGTGACCAAAGATGTGCAGGTTAGGTGAATTGGCCATGATAAATTGTCCCTTAGTGTCCAAAGATGTGCAGGTTAGGTGGATTGGCCATGTTAAATTGTCCCTTAGTGTCCAAAGATATGCAGGTTAGGTGGATTGGCCATGTTAAATTGTCCCTTAGTGTCCAAAGATGTGCAGGTTAGGTGGATTGGCCATGTTAAATTGCCCTTAGTATCCAAAGATGTGCAGGTTAGGTGGATTGACCATGTTAAATTGTCCCTTAGTGTCCAAAGATGTACAGGTTAGGTGGATTGGCCGTGTTAAATTGTCCCTTAGTGTCCAAAGATGTGCAGGTTAGGTAGATTGGGCGAGGGGGGGAGTGGGCAGTTTGTGGTGTCCTTTCGGAGGGTTGGTGCAGACTCGATGGGCCGAATAGCTTCCTTCTGGGCCATCGGAATTCTATGGACCAGTGAACACCAAGCAAAGACGAAGCCAATGCGGTGCCCTAGCAGAAAGATCACCTGCCGACAGTCACTAAGGAACATCCTCCATGAGTTAGAGCCATCAAGTACATGTTCTGTGTGGTTTACAGCCTCCTTGGAACCATTATTTCATTGAGGAGTGAGAATGGGCCTTTCCCTCGGGCCTGTCCACACACAGAGACTAACTGGGACTTACAAAACAAAGGTACGCCGATAACCTTTCTCGCGATAGTGTGCATTTTAATGTTACTGACCTGGTTGGGGTCAATCTTGTATCTGTGCTTGTCCGCATAGATCATAGCCAGTGAAACAGACACCGCGTAACCGACAAAAGTAATTGCAATTGTGTCTCCAATGATACTCGGAATGCTCCACAAGGCTGGCAACTGAAGCTTTGGAAATCTGGGGGAGGGGAGGGAAAAGCAAAAGATAGGTTACTTTTTTAACTATTGATGGGGATTGAGACAAATAGCAACTGATTGAGAAGATAGAGATTAACATGTGTTCACAGGGGGAGGGGTGAGAGGTGACTCAGAGGCCTCCTATCCATCGCTTCCAGCTAACACTTTCATTAAAAAGGCAATAGGGTGGGTAAGATTGGTCTTCGGGAGCAGGGCTTAATTGGACACAGTGGATCGACCACTCAGTCTGCACTCACGTTATTGGAAGAGGCAGTCAAGTGTCGGTCTTGGGCAGCAGCTTGTGAAACGGGGGATCCATTGACGGCCAAGTGACTAACCGACAAGTGTCTTGAACGTGAGCAATATCTAAACGAGTGCTTCCTTTGAGAATTTATTTTTGCGTCCTCCCCTAGTCCATCATGCCATGTCAGGGTGTGAAAAGGACATCTCAGTTCGACATCTATTGCAGTTTCCACAAATAGGCTCCCAGTGCTCGAATGCTGCGGTCTTGGTAGCATTTTGATCGGCTTGATGGAGCAGCACTCTGAGCCACAGTGGCTATTTCAGTCCCTGCCCTATACACTTCAGTCAGAATTTTCAGAATGAGTTTGGAGAGCTACCGTGGGTGAGAAACGTTCCGGAATCTTCCACTCCCATTCCATTTGTCACGCAATGTTCCATTTATTAAACACCGAAACGTGGGTGTTTCTGGGAAATGGTTCCTAGGGGCAGGCCTGACTGAGGGCACAGCATAACTGGCAGTGGAGGACAGAGAGGAATTTGGGAGGCCCCTCGAGGGGGTTAACCTGGGGCTAACTCCACTAAGGTTTGACACATCATCGTACGAGACTGCATCATAGTGATAGACTGAGTTTAAAATGAGCACGGGGCATCTGCTGGGCCCTTTTGGCCACTTTTTAAAATTTATATCAGTAAAGGTTTTTTTAAAAATAAATTTAGATTAGCCAATTATTTTTTCCAATTAAGGGGCAATTTAGCATGGCACATTTTTGGGTTGTGGGGGCGAAACCCACGCAGACATGGGGAGAATGTGCAAACTCCACACGGACAGTGACCCAGAGCCGGGATCGAACCTGGGACCTCAGCGCCGTGAGGCGGTTGTGCTAACCACTAGGCCACCGTGCTGCCCCAGTAAAGGTTTTTAAAATTCAAATTCAATTTAAAAAATGAAAAAAATCAATTTGAATTATTTTTAATTTAAAGGTTCAGACAAGACCTTGCGGCTTCAAAAGGTCACGGACCATTGATTTTGACATTGGGGCGACGCATGGCAACATCTGACCTGACTGCCAAAGTTCACAGACCCAGGAAGAGGCGTCTAATTTAAATAGTAGTGATAAGCAGGCACGGGGGCCACATCTGAGATGCTTGGAAGAGGCTGGTAATTCCGGCTGACTGTGCTAATTTGAAGGTTTCTCTCACACCACCCCTTTCCCTGGCAAAAAGTTGCAATGATCCCCAATTAAAAAGGCCTCAAATTATGGTCTTTTGGGGTTCAGGTCCTGCCCCAAACCTGGACACTCAGGTGAGTCCCAAACACGCCGTGCCCAAGACAGGGACAAGGAAACTCCTGCTCTGGGATACCCCTCTCTTGGGGACTCTCCTTCCGACACTATTGATTTTGTTTTGGGATGGAGACAGGCTGTACTCCCAACAAGGCCCTGTGGAAACTGGAAAGCCAAGGCCTGAGGCCCAGCATATTGAGATCCCGGGTTAAATCACAGCTCTTTCACCACAGAAGGGCCATTGATTCGTTGACCTTCTTAACTTTGAAGTGATACTGAGAGAAGAGCTCGGGTAGATCCCCCTACCCACCCAACCACACCACTGTCAGTATCCTCATATCCGTACGAGTTCCATGTAAATGGGCCTAGAACTACAGCCGAAATGATAGGATTGAATTTAGTACAAAAATTCACCCCGATAACGGGCCGAGGCTTCTGGGTTTTTATGCTAAGTGTTGGCCGCAATGCTGCCTTTTCTCACTGTATTTTCAAGTACTTAGAAAAAAAATAACTGCTGGAGGTGTTTCCCACAACGTCGCACAGGCAGGGCGGGCTCCGAGAATATCATTGGTTTTCCAGAGATTGGGGTGACGTTTTTAAAAGGACGCCCTGATCTCCGGCACTAAAAATTAAACCCCCCTGCCCATTTTGCTCCCCAGAGGAAGAACCCCCCCCCCACCAACACTGCCCACTGGTACTATCTCCTGGCACTGCCACCTGCCGGCAATGGGCAGGAGTCACAAAACGCAATTATTCACATGCAGGACCCGTCGCACACCATTCCTTACTGTGCCTCTAATCGTCTTGAGAAAGAGGAGCTTACCCTGTGGGGATATTTCCCACGACCTGGACATTGTAGCATTCATCAAGAGATGTCATGAAGGTGATCGCCGTGGCAACTATAATCTGTGAAAAGCAAAGCGCATGGTTAGATCCGACACTCGGATTAATTCCAGAACGTAACACATCCAGACATCTCACGGACCAGACGCCGGCAAAAGGCCACTTAAATATCCGATTCCAGCTTGCCAAGGCTCAGGGGTTAGCACTCTCGCTGTTCAGTCACAGGGTTGTGGGTTTAATCCCCACTCCAGAGATGTGAGCATAAAAATGGAGGCTGGCGCTGCGGTGACGCACGGCAGGAAGAGGGCTGCATTGTCGGGGGTGCCACACGTCAGATGAGACATGAAGCCAAGGCGTGAGAGATTCCGTGGTACAGTTTGGGAGATCGGGGGAGGGGGGGGGGGTAGAGGGGCTCCAGTGTCTAGGCCAATAGTTACCCCTCAACCTCCATCAGAAAGACAGATGATCTGGTCAACACCACATTGTTGCTGGGGCGGAATTATCCGGCCTGCCAGCTCCCTGTTTCACTCGGCAGCGCGCCATTCACTGCCGGCAGGATTCTATCTTCCCGCCACTCTTCCCATTGAATCTATCCCACATCGATGGGAAACTCACTGTGCGGAGTCTGCACATTCTCCCCGTGTCTGCGTGTGTTCCCTCCGGGTGCTCCGGTTTCCTCCCACAAGTCCTGAAAGACGTGCTGTTGGGTGAATTGGACATTCTGAATTCTCCCTCTGTGACCCGAACAGGCGCCGGAATGTGGCGACTAGGGGCTTTTCACAGTAACTTCATTGCAGTGTTAATGTAAGAAAACTTGTGACACTAATAAAGATTATTATTATGTGCCTCTGTGCACGTGGGAAGTATTCTGACAGCACTGCTTTCACCTTCACTGACGCGACCCCACCAGAACCCATGTAGTTTAAGAATCTGCTTGGAGAGATTGAATTCATAAAGCGACCTACTGGAGGTATGTTGAAGGCCAGGTCCCACATTCCAATGGAGCTCGGTGTTATTGTGGGGAAAGGGCTTTGAGAGGTGCGTTTTGAGGCGGGCCTGATGAGAAGGGCCTGAGTACAGATGCTTGAGGGTGATCTGATCGGGGTGTTTGAAACGTTAAAGGGATTCAGGAAGGCTGTTCGAGAGGAAGTGTTTCCTCTGGTAGGGGTGCAGGGAGGAGAGTCCAGAACAAGGGGTGGCAGAATCTTAGAAATTGGGGCCAGGCCATTTAGGGGTGATGTCACAAAACACAACCTCACACAAAGGGAGTGGGACTCTGCAATTCTCTCCCTCGGAAAAGCTGCTGAGCTGTGGTGCAGTTAAAAATGTCAAATCTGAGGTTCAGAGAGTGTTACTCAGGGATTGATCTGCAGGTTAGGTGGATTGGCCATGATAAATTGTCCCTTAGTGTCCAAAGATGTGCAGGTTAGGTGGATTGGCCATGTTAAATTGTCCCTTAGTGTCCAAAGATGTGCAGGTTAGGTGGATTGGCCATGTTAAATTGTCCCTTAGTGTCCAAAGATGTACAGGTTAGGTGGATTGGCCATGTTAAATTGTCCCTCAATGTCCAAAGATGTACAGGTTAGGTGGATTGGCAATGATAAATTGCCCCTTAGTGTCCAAAGATGTACAGGTTAGGTGGATTGGCCGTGTTAAATTGTCCCTTAGTGTCCAAAGATGTACAGGTTGGGTGGATTGGCCATGTTAAATTGTCAATTAGTGTCCAAAGATGTGCAGGTTAGGTGGATTAGCCATGTTAAATTGCCCCTTAGTGTCCAAAGATGTACAGGTTAGGTGGATTGGCCATGATAAATTGTCCCTTAGTGTCCAAAGATGTGCAGGTTAGGTGGATTGGCCGTGTTAAATTGTCCCTTAGTGTCCAAAGATGTACAGGTTAGGTGGATTGGCCATGTTAAATTGTCCCTCAATGTCCAAAGATGTACAGGTTAGGTGGATTGGCCATGTTAAATTGTCAATTAGTGTCCAAAGATGTGCAGGTTAGGTGGATTAGCCATGCTAAATTGTCCGTTAGTGTCCAAAGATGTACAGGTTAGGTGGATTGGCCATGCTAAATTGTCCCTTAGTGTCCAAAGATGTGCAGGTTAGGTGGATTGGCCGTGTTAAATTGTCCCTTAGTGTCCAAAGATGTACAGGTTAGGTGGATTGGCCATGTTAAATTGTCCCTCAATGTCCAAAGATGTACAGGTTAGGTGGATTGGCCATGATAAATTGCCCCTTAGTGTCCAAAGATGTACAGGTTAGGTGGATTGGCCATGCTAAATTGTCCTTTGTGTCCAAAGATGTGCAGGTTAGGTGGATTGGCCATGCTAAATTGTCCTTTGTGTCCAAAGATGTGCAGGTTAGGTGGATTGGCCATGTTAAATTGTCCCTTTCAGGTGCTCTTTCAGAGGGCCGGTGTAGGCCTGACGGCTCAAACGTCCTCCCTCCACACTGAAGGGATTCTGTGGACTATTTTTCTGTGGATGCTGAGGGGTCTGGGACCAAATTGGGAGTTAAGATACGGATGAACCATGATGGAATTGAAAGCCTGAAGGACTGAATGGCCTCATTCTCGACGGTAAACGCAAACATTAAAACCCATGATGCTGAAGCATTGTGCTGTACATTTCCAGTCGGAAACTGTGGAATCACACACTGTCTATCTCACGAGCGGTAAGCGCCGATGATGCATGCTCCTCTTCCCTCACCATGATCATCTCGATAGGGATGGGAGTGCGAAGCTTCTGCCTGAAGCGGCTGCTGATTTCTTTCATCGGAATGAGAACGCTGAGGCAGACGAGGGAAATAATCAGCTCGACAATGTTGGTCATGGAGAGAGCTCCAATTATTGACGCCAGTGTCTGAAGAGAAAGGAAAGTTTGTTGTAAAAAAAAACCTTTTTTCACTGATGAACCATCAATCGAACGCGAGACGAGTTGCTGTACAAAAGTTAGGCTTTATTAAGCTAGAGGTTAGCCCTGCGGTCGACTACAGTAAATGGACGACCGCCGGGCGTACTGACTATTTATACCTCGGTATGGAGGCGTGGTTAACTCAGCCTCTCGACTAATCGGAGAGCCGTCACATGACTGGTCTCAACCAATCGGTCGAGAGGCACATGACCGACCAGGGCCAATGGTAAGCCGGTGTTCTGCACCAATGGCAGACAGCTATGCCAATCATACCACCACATTCACCCTTTTGGTTTTATCTGATGTAGTTTTTTTTGGTTCCGAAGGTGTCCTCTGTTTTTTCATTGCTTCACAGTGTGCACCATTCCCTGACCAGGTGACCAGGCCCCAGGTAAGTACATCCCCAGACCAATGGCGCTCAGAACATGGGCCACAAACTGCTTGTTCATTTAGAGAGATGACTTCACCTCAACCCTCCCCGCAGACACCAGGGTGCCTATCGGGACAGCCCTCAAACTAAACAGCGATTTCCCAACCAATGGCCGGATTCTCCGGCCGTTCACTGACAGTAGGATACTCTGGTCCCACTGCCAGCGAATGGCGCAGTGCCGAAAAACACGTGGCTCGGACGCCGAGCCCGGGATCCAAGACGGGGTGGAACGCGCACCTTCCCTGATCTGTGGAAAATCTCCTCTATTCTTCCATTTGAGGCTTCCTGACTGTAGGATGTTGGCAGCCTGGGATTTAGTGTTTCATAGAATTTACAGTGCAGAAGGAGGCCATTCAGCCCATCAAGTCTGCACCGGCTCTTGGAAAGAGCACCCTACCCAAGCCCACACCTCCACCCCATCCCCATAACCCAGTAGCCCCACCCAACACTAAGGGCAATTTTGGATACTAAGGGACAATTTATCATGGCCAATCCACCTAACCCGCACATCTTTGGACTGTGGGAGGAAACCGGAGCACCCGGAGGAAACCCACGCACACACGGGGAGAACGTGCAGACTCCACACAGACAGTGACCCAAGCCGGGAACCGAACCTGGGACCCTGGAGCTGTGAAGCATTTGTGCTAACCACAATGCTACAGTGCTGCCCGTTCTTCCGTCTCCTTCCCTACCTCTCCAGCTACAGCAGGTATAGAGAATCTATCAATTGTCATCCCAGCTTCCATCCAGTGAGGGGCTGGTTTAGCACAGTGGACTAAACAGCTGGCTTACAAGGCAGAACGATGCCAGCAGCGCGGGTTCAATTCCCGTTCCAGCCTCCCTGAACAGGCGCCGGAATGTGGCGACTAGGGGCTTTTCACAGTAACGTCATTGAACTTTTGACAATAAGCGATTATTATTATCAAAAGCTCCCCTCCTCTCCCCTCACAATTTAAAAGGATGATTCAGGGATTTTGTCTTCATCTGTGGATAGGCCTAGCTTCCGACTGGTCACTAACGCCCACGATCTGGGGAGGCAGTGGTGTAGTGCTATTTTCACTGGACTAATAATCCAGAGACCCAGGGCAATGCTGTTGGGACCCGGGGTCGAATCCCACCAGTAGATGTCATATACATGGACTTCAGTAAGGCGTTTGATAAAGTTTCCCATGGCAGGTTGATGGAAAAAGTGAAGTCGTATGGGGTTCAGGGTGTACTAGCTAGATGGAAAAAGAACTGACTGGGCAACAGGAGACAGAGAGTAGTGGTGGAAGGGAGTGTCTCAAAATGGAGAAGGGTGACTAGTGGTGTTCCACAGGGATCCGTGCTCGGACCACTGTTGTTTGTGATCTACATAAATGACCCGGAGGAAGGTATAGGTGGTCTGATTAGCAAGTTTGCAGATGATACTAAGATTGGTGGAGTTGCAGATAGCGAGGGGGACTGTCAGAGAATACAGCAAAATATCGATAGATTGGAGAGTTGGGCAGAGAATGGCAGATGGAGTTCAATCCAGGCAAATGCGAGGTGATGCATTTTGGAAGATCTAATTCAAGAGCGGACTATACGGTCAATGGAAGAGTCCTGGGGAAAATTGGTGTACAGAGAGATCTGGGAGTTCAGGTCCATTGTACCCTGAAGGTGGCAACGCAGGTCGATAGAGTGGTCAAGAAGGCATACAGCATGCTTGCCTTCATCGGACCGGGTATTGAGTACAAGAGTCGGCAGGTCATGTTACAGTTGTATAGGACTTTGGTTAGGCCACATTTGGAATACTGCGTGCAGTTCTGGTCGCCACATTACCAGAAGGATGTGGATGCTTTCGAGAGGGTGCAGAGGAGATTCTCCAGGATGTTGCCTGGTATGGAGGGTGCTAGCTATGAAGAAAGGTTGAGTAGATTCGGATTGTTTTCGTTGGAAAGACGGAGGTTGAGGGGGGACCTGATTGAGGTCTACAAAATTATGAGAGGTATGGACAGAGTGGATAGCAACCAGCTTTTCCCAAGAGTGGGGGTGTCAGTTACAAGGGGTCACGATTTCAAGGTGAGAGGGGGTAAGTTTAAGGGAGATGTGCGTGGAAAGTTTTTTACGCAGAGGGTGGTGTGTGCCTGGAACGCTTTGCCAGCGGAGGTGGTAAAGGCGGGCACGATAGCATCATTTAAGATACATCTAGACCAGGGGTGGGCAAACTACGGCCCGCGGGCCGCATGCGGCCCGCCAAAGGTATTTCTGCGGCCCACCAAGTCATTAAAAAAAAAAAAAAAAAAAAAATTTTTTTTTAAATTTTTTTTTTAAGGTTAATGGGGGGGGCTGTTGGGTTACTTACTGGTATAGGGTGGATACGTTGACTTGAGTAGGGTGATCATTGCTCGGCACAACGTCGAGGGCCGAAGGGCCTGTTCTGTGCTGTACTGTTCTATGTTCTATATGAGGCGCCCAGAATCATAACCGGGTGAAGTAATTATTTTACTTAATATACTATGCGGCCCTTTGTGAATTGTGAATTTCTGAATGTGGCCCTTGCACGGAAAAGTTTGCCCACCCCTGATCTAGACAGATATATGAACGGGCGGGGAACAGAGGGAAGTAGATCCTTGGAAAATAGGCGACAGGTTTAGATAAAGGATCTGGATCGGCGCAGGCTGGGAGGGCCGAAGGGCCTGTTCCTGTGCTGTAATTTTCTTTGTTCCTTGTTGTAGGACAGATTGTGGAATTTGGATTCAATAAAAATCTGTAATTAAAAGTCTATTGATAGGTTTGCACTGAGTGCTGAATTTGGGTGCATTTGAGTGCTATCGTGAGAGTTTGGTGACTGAGGGAGTGCTGAATTTGATGCATTTGAGTGCTATCGTGAGAGTTTGGTGACTGAGGGAGTGCTGAATTTGATGCATTTGAGTGCTATAGTGAGAGTTTGGTGACTGAGGGAGTTCGGTGAGGAGGGAGTAAGGTGCTCCTTACATTTCATTTCCTCCATTTCCACAAAGAGCGTGAAGGGAGCCAGGAGTTTACAGAGAGTGCAGCTGACTGGGAGCAGAGTCGAAGGTCCAGTTGGTCCACAGGGCAGCTTATTCTGTAAGGTAAGAGGGGATGGAGGCTAGGGCAGTTGCATGCTCCTCCTGTAGGATGTGGGTGGTGAGGGATACCACTGGTGTCCCCGGTAACTATACCTGTGGGAAGTGCACCCAACTCCAGCTCCTCACAGACCGTGTTAGGGAACTGGAGCTGGAGCTGGATGAACTTCGGATCATCCGGAGGCAGAGGGGATAAGAGAGAAGAGTTACAGGGAGGTAGCCACACCCAAGGTACAGAACAAGAGTAGCTGGGTTACAGTCAGGGGAAAGAAAACAAACAGGCAGTCAGTGCAGGGATCCCTCGTGGCCGTTACCCTTCAAACAAGTAGACCGTTTTGGATGCTGTTGGGGGGGGATGACCTACCGGGGAAAGGCCCTAGCGGCCAGGTCTCTGGCAATGAGTCTGGCTCTGGGGCTCAGAAGGGAAGGGGGGGAAATAGAAAAGCAATAGTAATAGGAAATTCAATGGTATGGGGAATAGATAGGAGATTCTGTGGTCGCGAGCGAGACTCCCGGAAGGTATGTTGCCTCCCGGGTGCCAGGGCCAGGGATGTCTAGGATCGTGTCTTCAGGATCCTGAAGGGGGAAGGTGAGAAGCCAGAACTCGTGGTGCACATTGGTACCAACGACGTAGGTAGGAAAAGGGGTGTGGAGGTTATAAACAAGTTTAGGGAGTTAGGCTGGAAGTTAAAAGCCAGGACAGACAGAGTTGTCATCTCTGGTTTGTTGCCGGTGCCACGTGATAGCGAGGCTAGGAATAGGGAGAGAGTGCATTTGAACACGTGGCTGCAGGAATGGTGTAGGAGGGAGGGCTTCAGGTATTTGGATAATTGGAGTGCATTCTGGGGAAGGTGGGACCTGTACAAGCAGGATGGGTTGCATCCGAATCAGAGGGGCACCAATATCCTGGGAGGGAGGGTTTCTAGTACTCTTCGGGAGGGTTTCTAGTACTCTTTGTATTTGGCAGGGGAATGGGAACCGGATTTGTAGTCCAGCAACTAAGGAAGCCGATATTCAGGACGCCAAAGCACGTAGTGATGCAGTGGGGAAGGTAACACTGGCAAAGGAGAGTAATTGCAGGCACGGAGATGGGTTGAAGTGTGTATACTTCAACGCAAGAAGCATCAGGAATAAGGTGGGTGAACTTAAGGCATGGATCGGTACTTGGGACTACGATGTGGTGGCCATCACAGAAACTTGGATAGAAGAGGGGCAGAAATGTTTGTTGGAGGTCCCTGGTTATAGATGTTTCAATAAGATTAGGGAGGATGGTAAAAGAGGTGGGGGAGGGGGGGGTGGCATTGTTAATTAGAGATAGTACAACAGCTGCAGAAAGGCAGTTCGAGGGGGATCTGCCTACTGAGGTAATATGGGTTGAAGTCAGAAATAGGAAAGGAGCAGTCACCTTGTTGGGAGTTTTCTATAGGCCCCCCAATAGCAGCAGAGATCTGGAGGAACAGATTGGGAAACAGATTTTGGAAAGGTGCAGAAGTCACAGGGGAGTAGTCATGGGCGACTTCAACTTCCCAAACATTGAGTGGAAACTCTTTAGATCAAATAGTTTGGATGGGGTGGTGTTTGTGCAGTGTGTCCAGGAAGCTTTTCTAACACGGTATGTGGATTGTCCGACCAGAGGGGAGGCCATATTGGATTTGGTACTTTGTTATAAACCAGGGCAAGTGATAGATTTGTTAATGGGGGAGCATTTTGGAGATAGTGACCACAATTCATAGAATTTACAGTGCAGAAGGAGGCCATTCAGCCCATCGAGTCTGCACCGGCTCTTGGAAAGAACAGCCTACCCAAGGTCAACAACTCCACTCTATCCCCATAACCCCATAACTCCAGTAACCCCACCCAACACTAAGGGAAATGTTGGACTCTAAGGGCAATTTATCATGGCCAATCCACCTAACCTGCACATCTTTGGACTGTGGGAGGAAACCGGAGCACCCGGAGGAAACCCACGCACACATGGGGAGGATGTGCAGACTCCGCACAGACAGTGACCCAAGCCGGAATCGAACCTGGGACCCTGGAGCTGTGAAGCGATTGTGCTATCCACAATGCTACCGTGCTGCCCCATTCTGTGACTTTCACTTTATTAATGGAGAGGGATACGTGCGTGCAACAGGGCAAGGTTTACAATTGGGGGAAGGTGTAGCCACCTAAGATGGACACTGGGCTAACAAAATGGAGAACTGCTAAGACTGTAGGGAGAAAACAGTCTTAGCCAGGACAAGCAGTTTGCAAAGACTGATTAGCATTCTGCACGTATCGAAGCTAGTTTCTGGCCAGGTGAAAGATCTCAACCAAAGGTGTAAATAGCAAAACGCTTTGCATAGTAATGAGGCAATCCAGATCTGGGCCCACGCAATAGCAACATTTGGGTTTGAATAGATACTTTGAGTGGACGCCCAGACGAAACGGCACCAGAAGTATCCATCACAAAAGACCCTAGAGACCGCCCCACCCATCGAGAAGAGACCCTCAGATTGGGGGAGTTTGTAAGACATCGATTGGGAAATGGCCCAATCGATACATGGCAGGTAAAGGCCCGCCCCGAAAAGGCACAGACATTGGGGGACCTATAAAGGTAGACCCCGCACATGGTTCTGTCTGTTTTGCTCCGGCCTCGCTGTCTGTTGTTGCTCCGGCTTGCTGTTTCGACTCCGACTCCAGCCTCCAGATCCTGTCTTCCATCACCAGCCGTTGAGCACCAGCCATCGTTCAGTAAGTGCCAAAACGACGCTCGCTACGTGAACCCGGCATTGTTTATACATTATTCGACTATTAGCGAACAGAAGGTGCAGCCCAGAAAGGAACAAAGGCCTTGTCCCCTGACCTTGCTGGTTCCTACTTAGATAAGTATTTAGTCGTTTAATAGTAGAAATAAGTATTAGTCTTTAGCGTATGCATGCGTATTTATTATATTTGTATAATAAATATCAATCGTTTGAACTTACTAATCGGTGTATAGTTTTATTACTTTGAACCTGACCTTGAAATACTTGTGAGGTGTCTAAATACGGCACCTGGCGACTCCGAGCTGAAAATACATACACAGAGCTGTAGTAGTGTTAAGCACACGGCCTTTAAACGGAGGCGTGTTAATACACTCCAATAAACGCGTAATACACTCAAGTAAAACGTGCAACAGAAGGGTAAATACGATGCTGTCAGACAAGAACTGAAGTGCATAAGTTGGGAACACAGGCTGTCAGGGAAGGACACAATTGAACATAGAACATACAGTGCAGAAGGAGGCCATTCGGCCCAGCGAGACTGCACCGTCCCACTTAAGCCCTCACTTCCACCCTATCCCCGTAACCCAAAAGCCCCTCCCAACCTTTTTTTTTGGTCACTCAGGGCAATTTATCATGGCCAATCCACCTAACTTGCACGTCTTTCGACTGTGGGAGGAAACCGGAGCACCGGGAGGAAACCCACGCAGACACAGGGAGAACGTGCAGACTCCACACAGACAGTGACCCAGCGGAGAATCGAACCTGGGACCCTGGCGCTATGAAGCCACAGTGCCACCCACTTGTGCTCCCGTGCTGCCCAAGTGAAATGTGGAATTTGTTCAAGGAACAGATACTACGTGTCCTTGATATGTATGTCCCTGTCAGGCAGGGAAGAGATGGCCAAGTGAGGGAACCATGGTTGACAAGAGAGGTTGAATGTCTTGCTAAGAGGAAGAAGGATGCTTATGTAAGGCTGAGGAAACAAGGTTCAGACAGGACGCTGGAGGGATACAAGATAGCCAGGAGGGAACTGAAGAAAGGGATTAGGAGAGCTAAGAGAGGGCATGAAAAATCTTTGGCAGATAGAATCAAGGAAAACCCCAAGGCCTTTACACATATGTGAGAGACATGAGATGACTAGAGCGAGGATGGGTCCGATCAAGGACAGTAGCGGGAGATTGTGTATTGAGTCTGAAGAGATAGGAGAGGTCTTGAACGAGTACTTTTCTTCAGTATTTACGAATGAGAGGGGCCACATTGTTGGAGAGGTCAGTGTGAAACAGACTGGTAAGCTCGAGGAGATACGTGTCAGGAAGGAAGATGTGTTGGGTATTTTGAAAAACTTGAGGATAGACAAGTCCCCCGGGCCTGACGGGATATATCCAAGGATTCTATGGGAAGCAAGAGATGAAATTGCAGAGCCGTTGGCAATGATCTTTTCGTCTTCACTGTCAACAGGGGTGGTACCAGGGGATTGGAGAGTGGCAAATGTCGTGCCCCTGTTCAAAAAAGGGAATAGGGACAACCCTAGGAATTACAGCCCAGTTAGTCTTACTTCGGTGGTAGGCAAAGTAATGGAAAGGGTACTGAGGGATAGGATTTCTGAGCATCTGGAAAGACACTGCTTGATTAGGGATGGTCAGCACGGATTTCTGAGGGGTAGGTCTTGCCTCATAAGTCTTATTAAATTCTTTGAGGAGGTGACCAAGCACGTGGATGAAGGTAAAGCAGTGGATGTGGTGGACATGGATTTTAGTAAGACATTTGATAAGGTTCCCCATGGTAGGCTTATGCAGAAAGTAAGGAGGCATGGGATAGTGAGAAATTTGGCCAGTTGGATAACGAGCTGGCTAACTGATAGAAGTCAGAGAGTGGTGGTGGATGGCAAATATTCAGCCTGGAGCCCAGGTACCAGTGGCGTACCGCAGGGATCAGTTCTGGGTCTTCTGCTGTTTGTGATTTTCATTAATGACTTGGATGAGGGAGTTGAAGGGTGGGTCAGTAAATTTGCAGACAAGACGAAGATTGGTGGAGTTGTGGATAGTGAGGAGGGCTGTTGTCCGCTGCAAAGAGACATAGATAGGATGCAGAGCTGGGCTGAGAAGTGGCAGATGGAGTTTAACCCTGACAAGTGTGAGGTTGTCCATTTTGGAAGGACAAATATGAATGCGGAATACAGGGTTAACGGTAGGATTCTTGGCAACGTGGAGCAGCAGAGAGATCTTGGGGTCTATGTTCATAGACCTTTGAAGGCTGCCACTCAAGTGGATAGAGTTGTGAAGAAGGCCTATGGTGTGCTAGCGTTCATTAGCAGAGGGATTGAATTTAAGAGCCGCGAGGTGATGATGCAGCTGTACAAAACCTTAGTAAGGCCACATTTGGAGTACTGTGTGCAGTTCTGGTCGCCTCATTTTAGGAAGGATGTGGAAACTATGGAAAAGGTGCAAAGGAGATTTACCAGGATGTTGCCTGGAATGGAGAGTAGGTCTTACGAGGAAAGGTTGAGGGTGCTAGGCCTTTTCTCATTAGAACGAAGAAGGATGAGGGGCGACTTGATAGAGGTTTATAAGATGATCAGGGGAATAGATAGAGTAGACAGTCAGAGACTTTTTCCCCGGGTGGAACACACTATTACAAGGGGACATAAATCTAAGGTGAATGGTGGAAGATATAGGGGGGATGTCAGAGGTAGGTTCTTTACCCAGAGAGTAATGGGGGCATGGAATGCACTGCCTGTGGAAGTAGTTGAGTCGGAAACGTTAGGGACCTTCAACCGGCTATTGGATAGGTACTTGGATTAGGGTAGAATAATGGAGCGTAGATTAATTTGTTCTTAATCTGGGACAAAGGTTTGGCACAACATCGTGGGCCGAAGGGCCTGTTCTGTGCTGTATTTTTCTATGTTCTATGATCGCATGGTTGAAATTAGGAGCTCACACTGGGCAACCACCAATGAATGTCCACCTCCCATTGCTCCCTGGCGCACCAGTCATCATCGGGCCCCTCAACTAGAAAATGGCACTGAGCTGGGAACGCTGGCACCTTTTGCTCACCTCCCGCTCGCTACCACACTTGGAATCTGCCAAGAGAAGCCAATGAATTTCAAGATGCCAAACCACCCTGGCTTGATCAGATCTGTGGAACTGGAGTGCGGTGTGAGAACGAACAGCGGCTAACCTTCCCAGAGGAAAGAACTAACTGGAAACATAAACGTCAAATTGCTGCGACGGGACCGCCGAAAGGCATTGGGCCTTGTGAGGGAGGACAGGTTAGGAGGTCATATTTCTGTGTTGTGGCCCCGGTTTTACAAGACGTACAAACCACGGGCAGTGCCCATGTCCAAAGAAGGCTGGCATTAGCATATTCATAGGATTTACAGTGCAGAAGGAGGCCATTCGGCCCATCGAGTCTGCATCGGCTCTTGGAACGAGCACCCTACCCAAGGTCAACATCTCCACCCTATCCCCATAACCCAGTAACCCCACCCAACACTAAGGGCAATTTTGGACACTAAGGGCAATTTATCATGGCCAATCCACCTAACCTGCACATCTTTGGACTGTGGGAGGAAACCGGAGCACCCGGAGGAAACCCACGCACACACGGGGAGAACGTGCAGACTCCGCACAGACAGTGACCCAAGCCGGAATCGAACCTGGGACCCTGGAGCTGTAAAGCGATTGTGCTATCCACAATGATACTGTGCTGCCCTTGTGGGAGGTTAGTTGCTCCTTCACATTATAGTTTAGTTCCCGTCACAAGAACAGATGCTATAAGGAGAATAGGGAATGAAATCTGCCCTGGCAGTAGTCCCGCTACTCACAGTAAAAATGAAGCAAAGTTTAGCCTGATATTTGCTCATGTATCACTTCCTATTTTCTGCTGAGTCATGCAGCATGTATATCGAGATTTGCAAATCATTGAAAGCCATCAATATGCAAACAAAGCACTGGGGTTGATTTTTACATGGGTACAATTCAAAAGCAAAGACATTCTGTTAACTTTTATCTAGCCTTGGTTAAACAACACTCAGGACACAGTGCACGGCTCTGGTCTCCAAAATCGAAAAAAGGACACAGAGGTCCCAGAGAAAGTGCAAACAACATTTGCAGGAACAATACCAGATCCGAGAGGTCATAATTATCAGGGAAGACCAAATTGATTGGGGCTTTTTTTCTTCAGAGAAGCGAAGGCTGACCGAACAAAGGTCTTTAAATTTATCGCAGAGATTGCAGTCAGATTTTCTCAGAGTTACGCCAACTCCAGACACCTTTGAAAACGGCGGGTGGATGTGGAGATCTCGCCCACGTTTCCTTTTTTTAAATAAATTTAGAGTACCCAATTAATTTTTTTTCCAATTAAGGGGCAGTTTAGCGTGGCCAATCCGCCTACCCTGTACATCTTTGGGTTGTGGGGGTGAAACCCACGCAAACACGGGGAGAATGTGCAAACTCCACACGGGCAGTGACCCAGAGCCGGGATCGAACCTGGGACCTCGGCGCCGTGAGACAGCAGTGCTAACCACTGTACCGCGAGCCGCTCCCTTGCCGGCATTTCCGGCAGCTCCCATTTTTGATGGCAGGAGTAAGAGGGCAAAAGATTTTAACATTTGAGGGGATTTAAAATTTTTGAATTGGTTTTTCACGAATTAGAGGTTTTTCAGCATCATTGACCGTTATATCAGATTGTTATAACTTTAATCTTTTTATATCTCCACAGGGTCCTGAAGTCTATCCATGGTGGATAGTGAGTGAATGGCACCAAACCTGCACATCTTTGGGCACTAAGGGACAATTTAACATGGCCAATCCACCTAACCTGCACATCTTTGGACACTAAGGGACAATTTAACATGGCCAATCCCCCTAACCTGCACATCTTTGGACACTAAGGGACAATTTAACATGGCCAATCCACCTAACCTGCACATCTTTGGACACTAAGGGACAATTTAGCATGGCCAATCTACCTAACCTGTACATCTTTGGACACTAAGGGACAATTTAACATGGCCAATCCACCTAACCTGTACATCTTTGGACACTAAGGGACAATTTAACATGGCCAATCCACCTAACCTGTACATCTTTGGACACTAAGGGACAATTTAACATGGCCAATCCACCTAATCTGCACATCTTTGGACACTAAGGGACAATTTAACATGGCCAATCCACCTAACCTGCACATCTTTGGACACTAAGGGACAATTTATCACGGCCAATCCACCTAACCTGCACATCTTTGGACACTAAGGGACAATTTAACATGGCCAATCCACCTAACCTGTACATCTTTGGACACTAAGGGACAATTTAGCATGGCCAATCCACCTAACCTGCACATCTTTGGACACTAAGGGATAATTTAGCATGGCCAATCCACCTAACCTGTACATCTTTGGACACTAAGGGACAATTTAACACGGCCAATCCACCTAACCTGTACATCTTTGGACACTAAGGGACAATTTAGCATGGCCAATCCACCTAACCTGCACATCTTTGGACACTAAGGGATAATTTAGCATGGCCAATCCACCTAACCTGCACATCTTTGGACTGTGGAAGGAAACCCACGCAGACACAGGGGGAGCGTGCAAAATCCATACAGACTCCAGGCCAGAATTTAACCCGGGTCCCTGGCGCTGTGAGGCAGCAGTGCTAATTACTGTGCCACCGTATCGCCCCAGGAAATTCAACAGGAAATTCAGAAGCGTCTTTAACCAGGGACTTGAGCTCGCCACCAGAAGGAATGATTGAGGCGTATGGCCTGGATGCGTTTAAAAGGAAGCGAGATAAACACGCGGAAGAAAGAACAGGTTGGCAGTCGAGATAAAGCAGGGGCGGGAGGAAGTTTGCGTGGAGCAGAACCGCCAGCACGGACCAGTTGGGCCAAACGGCCTGAGTCTGAGCTGGGAATACTTTGTCATTGGACAAGGGGAAGCAAGTGGTATTTCGAGAGGTCACGCGAAAGGTGCAGGAGTAGAAGCCGGGCAAATGCGGGGCATTCGCCTGGCATGAATGCCAACCTTAAATATGGTGAAAGGTCCTGTGAAACGGGGCAGCCGCAGTCCGAGCATGGTGTTGAGCTGGGAGATGGTGACGTGAAAAGCAGTACCGCTGGTAAACGCCTTCACAATTGGGTCTGACAGGTAAGTGGACAGGAATCCCAGCTGGAGGACAAACATACAGATCTGGAAGAGAAAGGAACATGTCAGCATAGAGTGAACACTGAGACTGGGAGCATGCACACACTGATCCGCAGAGAGCTTCGACATGTACACAGTGAAGGAAGACAGGCTGTACATTTTATACGGAAGTTTCTCTTTATTTAACCAACCGGACATCCTCCGAGTCATAAAGGTCCACAGCACAGAAAAGGCCATTCGGCCCATCGCATCTGCACCTGTCAGAAACACCCACCTATCTATTCTAATCCCATTTCCCAGCATTTGGCCCACAGCCGTGTCTGCCCTGGGATCGCAAGTGCCCCCCCCCCCCCCACGGCCGCCCCACGACACGAATCGCTGCTCGCCGTTTTTTACGGCAAAGAGCGATTCTCCCCAGGCCGACGGGCCGAGTTCCCAGGCCTTTACGGCCATTTTTACGGCAGCAAACACACCTGCTTGCTGCCGTCGTAAAAACGGCCAAGACATGCCCGTTCTGGGCAACCAGGGCCCCGATTGGCACGGCAGTACCACGGCCGTGCCAAGGAGGGCATGGGCCCGCGATCGGTGGGCACTCTTTCTCCCTCCGCCACCCCGCAGCATCAGCCCGCGGGGCGGCCGAGGGAGATGACGGCCCCGCGCATGCGCGGGTTGGAGCCGTCATCGTGCGCGTCAGCCAGCGTGACGCTTGGCGCGCAGACTTAGCAACGGTCGCTAAGGCCGCGATGCCGTGGTTCACGGGACCCCGCTGCTAGCCCCGCCCGGGGGGGAGAATCGGGTCCCGGGAGGGGGCGCGGAGGCTGCCGTGAAACACGGCCAGTTTCACGGCAGCCTTTACGACTCGCCGCATTTGCGGAGAATCGCGCTCAGCGAGTTCCAAACTCCCACCACCCTCTGGGTGAAAACATTTTTCCTCACATCCCCTCTGTAATAGTAATAATAATCTTTCTTGTCACAAGTAGGCTTACATTAACACTGCAATGAAGTTACTGTGAAAAGCCCCTAGTCGCCACACTCCAGCGCCTGTTCGGGTCACAGAGGGAGAATTCAGAATGTCCAATTCACCTAACAGCACGTCTTTCGGGACTGTCGTAGGAAACCGGAGCACCCGGAGGAAACCCACGCAGACACGGGGAGGACGTGCAGACTCCGCACAGACAGTCACCCAAGCCGAGAATCGAACCTGGGACCCTGGAGCGGTGAAGCAGCAGTGCCAACCACTGTGCTACCGTGCCGATTGCCTCCTGCCCCTTACCTTAAATCTCTGCCCCCTGGTCATTGACCCATCCACCAAGGGGAAAGGTTGCTTCCTGTCTACTCTGTGCCCCTCATAATTTTATACATCTCAATCCTGTCTCTCCCTCAGCCTCCTCTGCTCCAAGGAAAAATCCCGTCTATCCAATCTCTCTCCAGCACTAACACTCTCCAACCCAGGCAACATCCTGGTAAATCTCCTCTGCAGCCTTTCCAGTGGCTATCACATCCCTCCTATAATGTGGATTCCAGAACTGCACACAATACTCTAGTTGTGGCCTAACCAACGTTTTATACAGTTCCAGCATAACCTCCCGGCTCTTAAATTCTAAGTAAGAAGTCTTACAACGCCAGATTAAAGTCCAACAGGTTTGTTGCAAATCACTAGCTTTCGGAACACTGCTCCTTCCTCAGGTGAATGAGGCTAATAAAGGGAGGTATACCATCTGCCTTCTTAACCACTGTATCCGCTTGCTCTGCTACCTTACAGGCCCGGTGTACATGCACACCTCTGTTCCTCGGTGCTTCCCAGGGTCCTGCCGTTGTCCTGTATTCCTTTGCCTTGTTTGTCCTGTCCAAGTGCATCACCTCACACTTATGCAACTAGCATGGCAGTAATTCTGTAATAGTTCATTGGTGTATTGAAATCAGGCATCTTGAAGTAATCCTGGTTCCTTTTTGGGGTCCCAGCTGCCGTTCCCCTCTACATGAGTTGCCAATCCGGGCAAGTTGAGTGTTGGGAGGTGTTTGGAGGCTATTCTCGTCTCACAGGGAAAGGGGGAATATCGCTGGGAGGTTAATGGATCATTAACGTTTGACTTTGACAGAGGGCTGGGAACATCTATCTGGTAAAATGAATGCAAAATCTGAAGCAGACCAAGAAGGAAGCGGAGAAAATCACACTTAGAGGGCAGGATTCTGTGAAAATGGGGCCATGTCCCCACGCCGGCGGGAAAACCGGCGCCAACCACTCCGGTGCCAACTGCCCCTGAAAGTGAGGAATTCTCACCTTTCTGGAGGGCTCGGTTGCCACCGGAGTCGGCCCCGCTGCTCCAGCCGGCGCGGAACGGCCGGCGCGAGTTTGCGCATTCTCCGCTCCGGCTCCTGGGCAGTATGGCAGAGCCCTACAGGGGCCCGGCGCGGAGGAAAGAAGGTCCCCACGGAACCAGCCTGCCCTCAGATCAGTAAGCCCCAATCACGGGCCAGGCCATCGTGGCCCCCCCCCCACCCCCCGGGGTCGGATCCCCCTGCACCCCCCAGGACTGCCCCCGCACACTTACCCATCAGGTCCTACCATGTGTGAGGTAAGTGATTCACGGCGGCGGGACTGGGCAAAACCTGTCGGCCACTCGGCCCATGCAGGGCCCAGACAATCACCGGGGGGGGGGGGGCTGGTGTCAACGACTGGCGTGGTGGGAATCCTGCCGGCCCCCAAAAAACAGCGGCGGAGAATAGGGCAATCGGCATCGGGGTGGCGGGGCGGGATTCGCGCCTCCTCCCGGGGATTCTCCGACCCGGCGCAGGGTCGGAGAATCCCAGCCGTAATCTCTCAGAAAGCTCGCAGGAAATTCATTGATTTCTTCTCAATGTAAAGTTCCATGGGGACTTTCCTGGTCTGGTGCCGTGACCCTGAAGGAAAACCAGAAGGGTCCCCGTGGAATTCTGGGTCGAGAATCCATCCAGGGCCTTAACTGTCTCCTCCTGGTGTGGTGCATTCTGGGTAAGATCACTGAGGCCGTTGGGAACCTTTCAGCAGCGTTTTGGTTTATTAACCGCATTGAAAAATAATTTAACACCCATAAACCCAAAATTTGATGCAAAGTGATTGTTCTGTACCCATGGTCAGTGCAAACTGTCAGGAAAATAAAGCAATTCTTAAAGTAATAATAAATCAACAGACAAAAGGAGCCACCATTTATTTTCACGTTTTGAACTATGTCCGCCTGCAACATCAGCAAAGAAATGCTCCATGGAACTGGGAGACATTGGGCTGGGTTCCCGATTTGGAGGCTATGTCCGGAGGGTCCGTAGCGTTTTACGTGAGGAAAACTGGCACCACCCCAGCACCCACCCTCTGACTGGTGAGGGGCCAGCAGCCACGCCACGTAAACGCTTGGCCTTAACGCTAAAAACGGCTGGAGAACTGCCGGGTCCGTGGCTGCGCATGCGCACGGCTCACGATCTGCAGTGGTTGCGCCGTACAACATGGCAGCAGCCATGCACGGACCCGACCTGCTAGATAGTGCCGCCCCCTCGCCAACCCAGACCAACCCCAAAGAGTCCCCCCAGTCTTCGCCGAAGCCCCCCCCCCCCCCCCCCCCCCGGCCAGCAGCACTGCTCCCCCCCCCCCCCACCCCCCCCCCCCCCCCCGACACAGTCCACAGCTGCCATGCCGGGTTCCCGCACGGCTAAGACCGCACGCGGCCGGGAACTCGGCCCATCGGGGGCGGCCCATCGGGGAGGGCCTTCAGGTAACGTCCTGAGGCCGAGCCCGTCCCAACGGCGTGCGGCGTACTCCTCGATGATGCCATTTTGGAGGGGGACGCAGCATCCCAAAACAGGCACCGCCCGAGATTCCATCATCCGCACGATCACCGATTGCGAAATCGTCGTCAGGGAACGTAGAATCCCAGCCCCGATCTTCAATTTGTTTTTGAAATTTCAAGAACCCAATTAGGGAGCGTTTTCATAGAATTTACAGTGCAGAAGGAGGCCATTCGGCCCATCGAGTCTGCACCGGCTCTTGGAAAGAGCACCGTACCCAAGGTCAACACCTCCACCCTATCCCCATAACCCAGTAACCCCACCCAACACTAAGGGCAATTTTGGACACTAAGGGCAATTTATCCTGGCCAATCCACCTAACCTGCACATCTTTGGACTGTGGGAGGAAACCGGAGCACCCGGAGGAAACCCACGCACACACGGGGAGGATGTACAGACTCCACACAGACAGTGACCCAAGCCGGGAATCGAACCTGGGACCCTGGAGCTGTGAAGCAATTGTGCTATCCACTATGCTACCGTGCTGCCCATTTAGCGTGGCCAATCCGCTTACCCTGCACATCTTTGGGTTGTGGGGGTGAGACCCACGCAGACACGGGGAGAATGGGCAAACTCCACACGGACAGTGACCCAGGGCCAGGATTTGAACCTGGGACCTCGGCTCCGTGACGATTTCAGTTCTCATCAACAGCTATGAGCTTCCAGTGCGCCACAGTAACCCTGGACGGGGGAGGTGAATGATCAGCGATGAGCCCCCTTGCCTCTGGCTGTGATCCCGACCAGAAATCACTCAAAAATATCAGGGAAGAGCAGGGCCGCGAGGTCGCCAAGATGAGATGATTTTCATTGTTTGGTCTCAAGGCACAGGAGGGCGGTGGAGCTTTGTCAAACGAAACCCCGGCAAACCTCAGCACCATCTGGAGAGGATGGGGAATAACAGAAAGAGGAGGAAAAGTGGGAACAATTACCATCATCAGCCCAGAGAGGAAGGCCACTGCTGATGCGACAGATATTCTTTGTTTCTCGAGCTCCGGGTCTCCTAGGCTTGTTATGTTCCTCCCCATTTGCTGGGGCACCAAGCGCTCAACGATAGAACCAGTCATCAAACTAATCCCAGCAAAAGTACCTAGCAAGAGGGAAATGTATGGTTAACAGAGAGGGCCGGTACCTAACCAGCAGTGATACAAAGCAGATTATATTAGTTCCATATTAGTTAACGTGATGAATGTAAGAAGTAATAGTTTTATCTATTGTATTTTGAAATGAATTGAAATGAAATGAAAATCGCTTATTGTCACGAGTAGGCTTCAATGAAGTTACTGTGAAAAGCCCCTAGTCGCCACATTCCGGCGCCTGTCCGGGGAGGCTGGTACGGGAATCGAACCGTGCTGCTGGCCTGCTTGGTCTGCTTTCAAAGCCAGCCATTTAGCCCAATGAGCTAAACCAGCCCCTTTTATATTTGTGGCAGCAAATATATTGCAAATCCTGGCTTAACTTACAGGCAGACTGTGTGTCTGCTAAAGGTGCAATTAGATGTTGTAAAAGTGAGATAATCATTTATTCCAACCACGTGCTTGTTTACCAAAAGGAGTGAATGGAATATTGTGTATTTTGGATGGTCCCTCGGGTGTAGATAATTAAAGGGATTGTGTTAAAACTTAGGTAAGCCGATCATGGAACCTCTGAATGGGATGGAGCTGATGTAATTAATGGGAGCAGCCACGTGTATAGCAAGCAGTTTAGCTGTAGGATTTTGGTAGCCTGACAAGGACAGCAGGATTTCCAGGTTGTGCTTGATAATAATCTTTTATTAGTGTCACAAGTAGACTTGCTTTAACACTGTACTGAAGTTACTGTGAAAAGCCCCTAGTCGCCACATTCCGGGGCCTGTTCGGGTCACAGAGGGAGAATTCAGAATGTCCAATTCACCTAACCTGCACATCTTTGGACTGTGGGAGGAAACCGGAGCACCCGGAGGAAACTCACACACACACGGGGAGAGCGTGCAGACTCCTCACAGACAGAGATCCAAGCCAGGAATCAAATCTGGGTCCCAGGCCCTGTGAAGCAATAGTGCTAACCACTGTGCTGCCCTTAGCTCGCTCTCTACTTTTCTGAAAGGCAATCTCTACACAATAGTACAGCAAGTATCCCTGAGATTGCTAACTTTATTTGCAAGTGGCTTTTGACTGGCAATGGGATTTGCTTAACTGGAGAGAGAGATGTAAATTAGTTCAAGTGTTTCCTTTTGTTTTAAGAATTGTTGAACTGTTAATTGAAAAACTACTTTTTGTGATGTTAATGTGTTTACTCCTCTGTGAATAATAAAGTTTGTTTAATATAAAAGATCCCTTTGTGTCAACAGAATCATTCCTGGAATGAAGTATCGTTTCCTCACAATTTTATTGTCGGGGTTTCTCGTTTGCTTTACTGATATAAATTGGGGTCTGGTCAGGTATCGTCACATCCAGATTCCATTCACTCCAATGTGTACACATGATGCAATTCCTCGCCTGCCAGTCACACAGGGTGATGTTGAAGTAGGCCCCACCAGCTTACTTTCATACAGGTGACCCTTCCCCGCGATTCTGTCTCGGAACATAAACCTCATCCGTGGTGCAACCTGGGAACAAAGACCCTACCTGTGGACACATGCCGTCCTGTTCCGAAAAGCATGTACAGCACAACAGGGAAGAATGAGGTGTAGAGTCCATAGATTGGGGCCACCGATGTCAAGAGGGCAAAGGCCATTCCTGGTGAGAGATAAAGAGTTAAAAAAAAAGACAATTACACCATTCAGCTCATCCACTTGTTGGGAGGATGTTTAGGGCATACACATTACACTCCCCACACACACTCATCCCAGCCGCACACACACATTACACTCCCCACACACACTCATCCCAGCCGCACACACATTACACTCCCCACACACACTCATCCCAGCCACACACACACATTACACTCCCCACACACACTCATCCCAGCCGCAAACACACATTACACTCCCCACACACACTCATCCCAGCCCCAAACACATTACACTCCCCTCACACACTCATCCCAGCCGCACACACATTACACTCCCCACACACACTCATCCCAGCCCCACACACATTACACTCCCCACACACACACATCCCAGCCTCACACACGCATTACACTCCCCACACACTCATCCCAGCCTCACACACATTACACTCCCCACAGACACTCATCCCAGCCACACACACACATTACACTCCCCACACACATACACTCCCCAGACACACACATCCCAGCCGCACACACACATTACACTCCCCACACACACTCATCCCAGCCTCACACACACATTACACTCCCCACACACACTCATCCCAGCCGCACACACACATTACACTGCCCCCACACACTCATCCCAGCCGCACACATTACACTCCCCACACACACTCATCCCAGCCTCACACACATTACACTCCCCACACACACTCATCCCAGCCACACACACACATTACACTCCCCACACACACTCATCCCAGCCCCACACACACATTACACTCCCCACACACACTCATCCCAGCCCCACACACACATTACACTCCCCACACACACTCATCCCAGCCTCACACACACATTACACTCCCCACACACACTCATCCCAGCCCCACAAACACATTTCACTCCCCACACACACTCATCCCAGCCCCACACACACATTACACTCCCCACACACACTCATCCCAGCCCCACACACACATTACACTCCCCAGACACACTCATCCCAGCCGCACACACACATTACACTCCCCACACACACTCATCCCAGCCTCACACACACATTACACTCCCCACACACACTCATCCCAGCCGCACACACACATTACACTCCCCACACACACTCATCCCAGCCGCACACACATTACACTCCCCGCACACACTCATCCCAGCCGCACACACACATTACACTCCCCACACACACTCATCCCAGCCGCACACACACATTACACTCCCCACACACACACACATCCCAGCCGCGCACACACATTACACTCCCCACACACACTCATCCCAGCCACACACACACATTACACTCCCCACACACACTCATCCCAGCCGCACACACATTACACTCCCCACACACACACATCCCAGCCTCACACACGCATTACACTCCCCACACACTCATCCCAGCCTCACACACATTACACTCCCCACAGACACTCATCCCAGCCACACACACACATTACACTCCCCACACACACTCATCCCAGCCGCACACACACATTACACTCCCCACACACACTCATCCCAGCCGCACACACACATTACACTCCCCACACACACTCATCCCAGGCTCACACACACATTACACTCCCCAGACACACTCATCCCAGCCGCACACACACATTACACTCCCCACACACACTCATCCCAGCCTCACACACACATTACACTCCCCACACACACTCATCCCAGCCGCACACACATTACACTCCCCACACACACTCATCCCAGCCTCACACACATTACACTCCCCACACACACTCATCCCAGCTGCACACACACATTCCACTCCCCACACACACTCATCCCAGCCGCACACATACATTACACTCCCCACACACACGCATCCCAGCCGCACACACACATTACACTCCCCACACACACTCATCCCAGCCGAACACACATTACACTCCCCATACACACTCCCCATACACACTCATCCCAGCCCCACACACACATTACACTCCCCACACACACTCATCCCAGCCCCACACACACATTACACTCCCCAGACACACTCATCCCAGCCGCACACACACATTACACTCCCCACACACACTCATCCCAGCCTCACACACACATTACACTCCCCACACACACTCATCCCAGCCGCACACACACATTACACTCCCCACACACACTCATCCCAGCCGCACACACATTACACTCCCCGCACACACTCATCCCAGCCGCACACACACATTACACTCCCCACACACACTCATCCCAGCCGCACACACACATTACACTCCCCACACACACACACATCCCAGCCGCGCACACACATTACACTCCCCACACACACTCATCCCAGCCACACACACACATTACACTCCCCACACACACTCATCCCAGCCCCACACACACATTACACTCCCCAGACACACTCATCCCAGCCGCACACACACATTACACTCCCCACACACACTCATCCCAGCCTCACACACACATTACACTCCCCACACACACTCATCCCAGCCGCACACACACATTACACTCCCCACACACACTCATCCCAGCCGCACACACATTACACTCCCCGCACACACTCATCCCAGCCGCACACACACATTACACTCCCCACACACACTCATCCCAGCCTCACACACACATTACACTCCCCACACACACTCATCCCACCCGCACACACTCATCCCAGCCGCACACATTACACTCCCCACACACACTCATCCCAGCCTCACACACATTACACTCCCCACACACACTCAGCCCAGCCGCACACACACATTACACTCCCCACACACACTCATCCCAGCCGCACACACACATTACACTCCCCACACACACTCATCCCAGCCGCACACACACATTACACTCCCCACACACACTCATCCCAGCCGCGCACACATATTACACTCCCCACACACACTCATCCCAGCCTCGCACACACATTACACTCTCCACACACACTCATCCCAGCCGCACACACACATTACACACCCCACACACACTCATCCCAGCCGCACACACACATTACACTCCCCACACACACTCATCCCAGGCTCACACACACATTACACTCCCCAGACACACTCATCCCAGCCGCACACACACATTACACTCCCCACACACACTCATCCCAGCCGCACACACATTACACTCCCCACACACACTCATCCCAGCCTCACACACATTACACTCCCCACACACACTCATCCCAGCTGCACACACACATTACACTCCCCACACACACTCATCCCAGCCGCACACACACATTACACTCCCCACACACACGCATCCCAGCCGCACACACACATTACACTCCCCACACACACTCATCCCAGCCGAACACACATTACACTCCCCATACACACTCATCCCAGCCCACACACATTACACTCCCCACACACACTCATCCCTGCCCCACACACATTACACTCCCCACACGCACACATCCCAGCCTCACACACGCATTACACTCCCCACACACTCATCCCAGCCTCACACACATTACACTCCCCAGACACACTCATCCCAGCCGCACACACACATTACACTCCCCACACACACTCATCCCAGCCTCACACACATTACACTCCCCACACACACTCATCCCAGCCGCACACACATTACACTCCCCACACACACTCATCCCAGCCGCACACACATTACACTCCCCACACACACTCATCCCAGCCTCACACACATTACACTCCCCACACACACTCATCCCAGCCGCACACACACATTACACTCCCCACACACACTCATCCCAGCCGCACACACACATTACACTCCCCACACACACTCATCCCAGCCGCACACACACATTACACTCCCCACACACACTCATCCCAGCCGCACACACACATTACACTCCCCACACACACTCATCCCAGCCTCGCACACGCATTACACTCCCCACACACACTCATCCCAGCCACACACACATTACACTCCCCACACACACACATTACACACCCCACACACACTCATCCCAGCCACACACACACATTACACTCCCCACACACACTCATCCCAGCCGCACACACACATTACACTCCCCACACACACTCATCCCAGCCGCACACACACATTACACTCCCCACACACACTCATCCCAGCCTTGCACACGCATTACACTCCCCACACACACTCATCCCAGCCACACACACATTACACTCCCCACACACGCTCATCCCAGCCACACACACACATTACACTCCCCACACACACTCATCCCAGCCTCGCACACACATTACACTCCCCACACACACTCATCCCAGCCCCACACACACATTACACTCCCCACACACACTCATCCCAGCCACACACACACATTACACTCCCCACACACACTCATCCCAGCCGCACATACACATTACACTCCCCACACACACTCATCCCAGCCGCACACACACATTACACTCCCCACATACACTCATCCCAGCCCCACACACACATTACACTCCCCACACACACTCATCACAGCCCCACACACACATTACACTCCCCACACACACTCATCACAGCCCCACACACACATTACACTCCCCACACACACTCATCCCAGACAACAAGATGGCACTGGTTGTTCTGGGGCGCGCCCATCCCGCTGATGGATCAGCTGGGGTAGAGGGCACCGGGGGTGGCGGGGGGGGGGGGGGGGGGGGGGGGGGGGGGTGGCATGGGGGACACCTATACGTCCCCTGGCACTAAGTTCACAGTGGGCAGTGCGCAGTTGCATGGCTACCTTGTCGGCTGCGGCAATGGATTTCCGTGTCTATCCACCCCAACCCCACAACCCACCTCCTGGCCACCCCCCGCTACTCCTCCGCCCCTGGAAGAAGCCCCCCGGCCAGCGGCACAACTGTCAGCAAACTGTGGCGATGTTGGACACTTTCCGTAGCCCCTCTCTTTCCCTCAGCAGCCACGGCGCCTTTAATGATTTTGAAAAGCTCAAGTGAACTTGGCCCATCGGAGGCTGAGAATCACGGAGACTCCGGAGAAAACCGGGTCGGTGCCGCTAATAATATGCCAACAGTGCCCACTCTATGTACGTTCCGGAACGCATTGACGCCGCTGTCGAGGTGACCGCGAATTGTGATTTAGCGTGAAATCGGCGCCCCCTGTGATTTCGGCGTCGTAACCAATTCTTCGCCCAATCCTGCTCAACAAGCCACAAAGTTGTCAGCTGCAAGAAATGGACCTTTGTCGCGCTTTGGAAGGGGCGGCGCATCACGAAAGCGGCAGCCAAACTCGATTTCGGCCTCGGCGACCGGAGCATCCAGCCCATTATTTGTAATAGTCACAAATGTCAATTTTGCTGTAAAAAGAGGCAATGCTGTCAAAGCTTTTCGTCTTATACTCATCCGGTCACCTGGTCACCACATCTGGTCACCACATTATGGGAAGGATGTGGAAGCTTTGGAAAGGGTTCAGAGGAGATTTACTAGGATGTTGCCTGGTATGGAGGGAAGGTCTTACGAGGAAAGGCTCAGGGACTTGAGGTTGTTTTTGTAAGAGAGGAGAAGGCTGAGAGGTGACTTAATAGAGACATATAAGATAGTCAGAGGGTTAGATAGGGTGAACAGTGAGAGTCTTTTTCCTCGGATGGTGATGACCAACATGAGGGGACATAGCTTTAAATTGAGGGGTGATAGATATAGGACAGTTTTAACAGAGGCAGTTTTTTTACTCAGAGAGTAGTAGGGGTGTGGAACGCCCTGCCTGCAATAGTAGTAGACTCGCCAACTTTAAGGGCATTTAAGTGGTCACTGGATAGACATATGGATGAAAATGGAATAGTGTAGGTCAGATAGGCTTCAGATGGTTTCACAGGTCGGCGCAACATCGAGGGCCGAAGGGCCCGTACTGCGATGTAATGTTCTATGTAATGCCAAATTTCATAGGGAAGATTCCAACATTTCAAAAGACCTTCAAAAGGCTCTCAACCCTCCGTTGCTTGCAAATCTCAGAACGTAATGTCAAATGTTGAATGCGATTCCCGCAATTGGACAGCACCTGCTGGACAAACCCAAATGTGCTGAGAATGACACCAACAACCAATTTAAGATTATCATTCAGGGGTGCTGGAATCTGCAAACATTAGCAGGGGCCTGTCATCTGTAGGGAAAAGGAACATGTCCAAGAATTGCAACTTTTTTGAATTAAACAAAAGGGTGGAGGACAACAGCTACCCATGGTCGACTTGCCAGCCAATCAGTATCGTTTCTCCATGTGACATGAAGTGTCCCTTTGTAAATATCATTGTGCCTGTTCTGAAGAGTACAGGATGAAAAACATTGACAGCATGTCTCTCTTTTCTCCCCGAATCTGAATCCTTGCACAAATAGATGTGCAGCGTGGTTCAATTTGAGAAATCAAACATGAGGAAGGAATCTCAGAGTTATAATTTAGGGGAAAGCTTCTTTTGCACCAGGGAAGTAAATGTTGAGACCGCGAAATGCAACAAATGCTCCCAGTCTGTATTGAGTGTGTCGTGTCGTGGGTGAGGAATACTCAGGCGTGGAGAGCATAATGACTGTTTTGGATTCTTCCTTTGATCCCTCTATTTTTGCTGTAACTGGGTAACCGATAAAACAAACCGGCAATGTTGTATTTGAGCAAATTCTAATTCAATGTTTTGCTATTGAATGCTGTGGTAGTATGACTAGAGGCACTACGGTACCTGGGAGTGTGAGCTGCTATTGGTGTAGAAGGCTCGCTGCCCATTGGCCCAAGTGTTGTCCTCTCATTGGTCGAGAGAAAGGTAGCTCCGCCTACAAGGCGGAGTATAAGAACCCGTGTTTCCCAGCAGCCACCGTTCTTTCTGTACTCCTGCTGCTGGGCACACTTCTTGTAGATTAAAGCCTTCGATTTGGACTACTCCTTCGTTTCTGTGTTCATGGATCGCGCATCAAATGCGTTTTCTTTCCTGTGATAACACACTCTTTAATCCAACGACAGAAATCCCAGGCTGCAGAACGGTAGATTGTGACCCAAAAAAAAAGCACTTGTAGACCTGCTTGAAATAAATGAACTCGATGTGGTCCTCCTCCAGCACTGTGTCTGATTGGCAGACACTGTCCCAATTCACTTTCGCCCCATCTCCCACCCCTGCGATCATGTCCCCTGACATGGTCAGGAGTAGCAATTTTGCAGGGCACCATTGCGTCGAGGTTGCAGTCCTCCAAGTCCACCCTAAACTGGACAAATCTCTCATCCTGGAACTCCCTCCCTAACAGCACTGTGGGTGTACCTACCACATGGACTGTAGCGGTTCAAGAAGGCAGCTCAGCCCCACCTTCTCAAGGGGCAATGAGGGATGGACAGTAAATACTGGCCGAACCAGCGAGGCCCACGTCCCACAAAAGAACAAAACCAAAATTAAACCATTCATAAACGAAAGAGAAATATGGCAGACATAGGTGATATCCTTATTTTGCTGTCCTGGATGGTTTCCAAGACTGATTCTATCGGAGGGTAGGTGTGAATTAATAAAATAATAAAGACCAAATGTGTGGGAGGTTGACAATGGGATTTGAAGAGTGAAAGGCCGGAACCCAGCAGTGATGAATCCTTGTCCTGCAATCAGTCCTACACTCCAGCAATGACATAAAGGTGTGTTGGGAAATGAGGGGAAGCCATGTAGCCCGTGCAGTGTCAGGCAACACAGGTCTGCCATGCATCGATTGGCTAACCGAAAATAGCCGCGCGCGTCATCACATTTGCGCTTCCTTTATTCAACACACAGTAATCATTTCCATGCATACAATCATATCATAGAATCGCACAAATTACAGTGCAGAAGAAGGCCATTCGGCCCATCACGTCTGCACCGGCCCTTGGAATTAGCACCCCCCTTAAACCCACACCCATAACAAAGTAACCCCACCCCACAGTTTTGGACACTAAGGGACAATTTAACATGGCCAATCCACCTAACCTGCACATCTTTGGGCAGTAAGGGACAATTTAAAATGGCCAATCCACCTAACCTGCACATCTTTGGACACTAAGGGACAATTTAGCATGGCCAATCCACCTAACCTGCACATCTTTGGACACTAAGGGACAATTTAGCATGGCCAATCCACCTAACCTGCACATCTTTGGACACTAAGGGACAATTTAACATGGCCAATCCACCTAACCTGTACATCTTTGGACACTAAGGGACAATTTAACATGGCCAATCCACCTAACCTGCACATCTTTGGACACTAAGGGACAATTTATCACGGCCAATCCACCTAACCTGCACATCTTTGGACACTAAGGGACAATTTAACATGGAAAATCCACCTAACCTGCACATCTTTGGACACTAAGGGACAATTTAGCATGGCCAATCCACCTAACCTGCACATCTTTGGACACTAAGGGACAATTTAACATGGCCAATCCACCTAACCTGTACATCTTTGGACACTAAGGGACAATTTAACATGGCCAATCCACCTAACCTGCACATCTTTGGACACTAAGGGACAATTTATCACGGCCAATCCACCTAACCTGCACATCTTTGGACACTAAGGGACAATTTAACATGGAAAATCCACCTAACCTGCACATCTTTGGACACTAAGGGGCAATTTAACATGGCCAATCCACCTAACCTACACATCTTTGGACACTAAGGGATCATTTATCACGGCCAATCCACCTAACCTGCACATCTTTGGACACTAAGGGACAATTTAGCATGGCCAATCCACCTAACCTGCACATCTTTGGACACTAAGGGATCATTTATCACGGCCAATCCACCTAACCTGTACATCTTTGGACTGTGGGAGGAAACCGGAGCACCCGGAGGAAACTCACACAGACACGGGGAGAAGGTGCAGACTCCGCACAGACAGTGACCCAAGCCAGGAAACGAACCTGGCACCCTGGGGCTGTGACGTTGTGCTCACCACTGTGCTACCGTGCTACCCCGTACATAGAACATAGAACAGTACAGCACAGAACAGGCCCTTCGGCCCTCAATGTTGTGCCGAGCCATGATCACCCTACTCAAACCCACGTATCCACCCTATACCCGTAACCCAACCATCCCCCCCTTAACCTTACTTTTTAGGACACTAAGGGGCAATTTAGCATGGTCAATCCACCTAACCCGCACATCTTTGGACTGTGGGAGGAAACCGGAGCACCCGGAGGAAACCCACGCACACACGGGGAGGACGTGCAGACTCCACACAGACAGTGACCCAGCCGGGAATCGAACCTGGAACCCTGGAGCTGTGAAGCATTTATGCTAACCTCCATGCGTCAACCGTCCGAAAATATAATCAGATGGGTTTTGTTGTGTTTCACAAGGGTGACCTTTTTACAATCCATAGAATCCCTACAGTGCAGAAGGAGGCCATTCGGCCCATCAAGTCTGCGCCAACCCTCCGAAACAGCACCCTAACCCTCACCCTATCCCTGGAACCATAACTAACTTTTTGATTCTAAGGAACTTAACATGGCCAATCCACCTAACCTGCACATCTTTGGACACTAAGGGACAACAGTAACATGGTCAATCCACCTAACCTGCACATCTTTGGACGCTAAGGGACAATTTAACATGGCCAATCCACCTAACCTGTACATCTTTGGACACTAAGGACAATTTAGCATGGCCAATCCACCTAACCTGTACATCTTTGGACACTAAGGGACAATTTAGCATGGCCAATCCACCTAACCTGCACATCTTTGGGCAGTAAGGGACAATTTAACATGGCTAATCCACCTAACCTGTACATCTTTGGACACTAAGGGACAATTTATCACGGCCAATCCACCTAACCTGCACATCTTTGGACACTAAGGGACAATTTAGCATGGCCAATCCACCTAACCTGCACATCTTTGGACACTAAGGGACAATTTAGCATGGCCAATCCACCTAACCTGCACATCTTTGGACACTAAGGGACAATTTAACATGGCCAATCCACCTAACCTGCACATCTTTGGACTCTAAGGGGCAATTTAACATGGCCAATCCACCTAACCTGCACATCTTTGGACACTAAGGGATCATTTATCACGGCCAATCCACCTAACCTGTACATCTTTGGACTGTGGGAGGAAACCGGAGCACCCGGAGGAAACTCACACAGACACGGGGAGAAGGTGCAGACTCCGCACAGACAGTGACCCAAGCCAGGAAACGAACCTGGCACCCTGGGGCTGTGACGTTGTGCTCACCACTGTGCTACCGTGCTACCCCGTACATAGAACACAGAACAGTACAGCACAGAACAGGCCCTTCGGCCCTCAATGTTGTGCCGAGCCATGATCACCCTACTCAAACCCACGTATCCACCCTATACCCGTAACCCAACCATCCCCCCCTTAACCTTACTTTTTAGGACACTAAGGGGCAATTTAGCATGGTCAATCCACCTAACCCGCACATCTTTGGACTGTGGGAGGAAACCGGAGCACCCGGAGGAAACCCACGCACACACGGGGAGGACGTGCAGACTCCACACAGACAGTGACCCAGCCGGGAATCGAACCTGGAACCCTGGAGCTGTGAAGCATTTATGCTAACCTCCATGCGTCAACCGTCCGAAAATATAATCAGATGGGTTTTGTTGTGTTTCACAAGGGTGACCTTTTTACAATCCATAGAATCCCTACAGTGCAGAAGGAGGCCATTCGGCCCATCAAGTCTGCGCCAACCCTCCGAAACAGCACCCTAACCCTCACCCTATCCCTGGAACCATAACTAACTTTTTGATTCTAAGGAACTTAACATGGCCAATCCACCTAACCTGCACATCTTTGGACACTAAGGGACAACAGTAACATGGTCAACCCACCTAACCTGCACATCTTTGGACGCTAAGGGACAATTTAACATGGCCAATCCACCTAACCTGTACATCTTTGGACACTAAGGGACAATTTATCATGGCCAATCTACCTAACCTGCACATCTTTGGACTGTGGGAGGAAACCGGAGCACCCGGAGGAAACCCACGCACACACGGGGAGGACGTGCAGACTCCACACAGACAGTGACCCAGCGGGGAATCGAACCTGGGGCCCTGGCGCTGTGAGGCAGTAGAGCTAATCACTGTGCTACCCACGGTGATGCAGGAATTCACATCACAATAAAGTCCGCAATGTGGCAGAGCTCGGTAACAGAATTCCACAGGTCACCACTGACAACATCCTGAACAACTGCCTGTTCAACTTCCCCTTAATATTGTCAATGTTGTCTGCCTTCCTCGCACCCCCCCCCCCCCCCCCCCATGCCAAACCCTTGCCAACATTTTATTACAATATCTTCTTCTGAGGTAGTATGGGCCGAGGTTAGAAACAGGAAAGGAGAGGTCACCCTGTTGGGAGTTTTCTATAGGCCACCTAATAGTTCTAGGGATGTAGAGGAAAGGATGGCGAAGATGATTCTGGAAAAGAGCGAAAGTAACAGGGTAGTTGTTATGGGAGACTTTAACTTTCCAAATATTGACTGGAAAAGATATAGTTCGAGTACATTAGATGGGTCGTTCTTTGTACAATGTGTGCAGGAGGGTTTCCTGACACAATATGTTGACAGGCCAACAAGAGGCGAGGCCACATTGGATTTGGTTTTGGGTAATGAACCAGGCCAGGTGTTAGATCTGGAGGTAGGTGAGCACTTTGGAAACAGTGACCACAATTCGGTGACCTTTACGTTAGTGATGGAAAGGGATAAGTATACCCCGCAGGGCAAGAGTTATAGCTGGGGGAAGGGCAATTATGATGCCATTAGACATGACTTAGGAGGTGTTGGTTGGAGAAGTAGGCTGCAAGGGTTGGGCACACTGGATATGTGGAGCTTGTTCAAGGAACAGCTATTGCATGTTCTTGATAAGTACGTACCAGTCAGGCAGGGAGGGAGGGGTCGAGCGAGGGAACCGTGGTTTACCAAAGAAGTGGACTCTCTTGTTAAGAGGAAGAAGGAGGCCTATGTGAAGATGAGGCATGAAGTTTCAGTTGGGGTGCTTGATAGTTACAAGGAAGCGAGGAAGGATCTAAAGAGAGAGCTGAGACGAGCAAGGAGGGGACATGAGAAGTCTTTGGCAGGTAGGATCAAGGAAAACCCAAAAGCTTTCTATAGGTATGTCAGGAATAAAAGAATGACTAGGGTAAGAGTAGGGCCAGTCAAGGACAGTGGTGGGAAGTTGTGTGTGGAGGCTGAGGAGATAAGCGAGATACTAAATGAATACTTTTCGTCAGTATTCACTCAAGAAAAAGATAATATTGTGGAGGAGAATGCTGAGACCCAGGCTATTAGAATAGATGGCATTGAGGTGCGTAGGGAAGAAGTGTTGGCAATTCTGGACAAGGTGAAAATAGATAAGTCCCCGGGGCCGGATGGGATTTATCCTAGGATTCTCTGGGAAGCCAGGGAAGAGATTGCTGAGCCTTTGGCTTTGATTTTTAGGTCATCATTGGCTACAGGAATAGTGCCAGAGTTCTGGAGGATTGCAAATGTGGTCCCTTTGTTCAAGAAGGGGAGTAGAGATAACCCCGGTAACTATAGGCCGGTGAGCCTAACGTCTGTGGTGGGTAAGGTCTTGGAGAGGATTATAAAAGATACGATTTATAATCATCTAGATAGGAATAATATGATTAGGGATAGTCAGCATGGTTTTGTGAAGGGTAGGTCATGCCTCACAAACCTTATCGAGTTCTTTGAGAAGGTGACTGAACAGGTAGACGAGGGTAGAGCAGTTGATGTGGTGTATATGGATTTCAGTAAAGCATTTGATAAGGTTCCCCACGGTCGGCTATTGCAGAAAATACGGAGGCTGGGGATTGAGGGTGATTTAGAGATGTGGATCAGAAATTGGCTAGTTGAAAGAAGACAGAGAGTGGTAGTTGATGGGAAATGTTCAGAATGGAGTTCAGTTACGAGTGGCGTACCACAAGGATCTGTTCTGGGGCCGTTGCTGTTTGTCATTTTTATAAATGACCTAGAGGAGGGAGCAGAAGGATGGGTGAGTAAATTTGCAGACGACACTAAAGTCGGTGGAGTTGTAGACAGTGCGGAAGGATGTTGCAGGTTACAGAGGGACATAGATAAGCTGCAGAGCTGGGCTGAGAGGTGGCAAATGGAGTTTAATGTGGAGAAGGGGCCTCACGGTAGCATGGTGGTTAGCATCAATGCTTCACAGCTCCAGGGTCCCAGGTTCGATTCCCGGCTGGGTCACTGTCTGTGTGGAGTCTGCACGTCCTCCCTGTGTGTGCGTGGGTTTCCTCCGGGTGCTCCGGTTTCCTCCCACAGTCCAAAGATGTGCGGGTTAGGTGGATTGGCCATGCTAAATTGCCCGTAGTGTAAGGGTTATGTGGGTTTAAGTAGGGTGGTCATTCCTCGGCACAACATCGAGGGCTGAAGGGCCTGTTCTGTGCTGTACTGTTCTAAGTGTGAGGTGATTCACTTTGGAAAGAATAACAGGAATGCGGAATATTTGGCTAATGGTAAAATTCTTGGTAGTGTGGATGAGCAGAGGGATCTCGGTGTCCATGTACATAGATCCCTGAAAGTTGCCACTCAGGTTGATAGGGTTGTGAAGAAGGCCTATGGTGTGTTGGCCTTTATTGGTAGAGGGATTGAGTTCCGGAGCCATGAGGTCATGTTGCAGTTGTACAAAACTCTAGTACGGCCGCATTTGGAGTATTGCGTACAGTTCTGGTCGCCTCATTATAGGAAGGACGTGGAAGCTTTGGAACGGGTGCAGAGGAGATTTATCAGGATGTTGCCTGGTATGGAGGGAAAATCTTATGAGGAAAGGCTGATGGACTTGAGGTTGTTTTCGTTAGAGAGAAGAAGGTTAAGAGGTGACTTAATAGAGGCATACAAAATGATCAGAGGGTTAGATAGGGTGGACAGAGAGAGCCTTCTCTGTCTGTGTCTGATGGGGGTGGCTAGCACGAGGGGACATAGCCTTAAATTGAGGGGTAATAGATATAGGACAGAGGTCAGAGGTGGGTTTTTTACGCAAAGAGTGGTGAGGCCGTGGAATGCCCTACCTGCAACAGTAGTGAACTCGCCAACATTGAGGGCATTTAAAAGTTTATTGGATAAGCATATGGATGATAAGGGCATAGTGTAGGTTAGATGGCCTTTAGTTTTTTTTCCATGTCGGTGCAACATCGAGGGCCGAAGGGCCTGTACTGCGCTGTATCGTTCTATGTTCTATCTGTCCTGCCGCATTCACCTGCCTCGTGCTTGTATATCAAGCCAACTGAAAGACATGTTGATTGATCCCTTCCGAGATCAGATTCCGGAGTTGGCCGCGAAGAGAGAAGGAAATATTACCCGGTGATCAAGCTTCCTCCGATTTCCCCTCTCTGCTTCCGAGCAAGTGGCCGATGCCACTCCTGCCCAGCCCCCCCCCACCCGTGTCGACATCTGAAGCTCGGCTCGTGAGGCTCCAAACACGCAGGAAGATTGGCTTCTGAGCTTCATTCCTCCCCGCTCTCCCCCCCCCACCTCCCAATTTAAGGGACAATTTATCATGGCCAACCCATCTAACCTGCACATCTTTGGACACTGAGGGGCAATTTAACATGGCCAACCCATCTAACCTGCACATCTTTGGACACTAAGGGACAATTTAGCATGGTCAATCCACCTAACCTGCACATCTTTGGACACTAAGGGACAATTTAACATGGCCAATCCACCTAACCTGCACATCTTTGGACACTAAGGGGCAATTTAGCATGGCCAATCCACCTAACCTGCACATCTTTGGACACTAAGGGACAATTTAACATGGCCAATCCACCTAACCTGTACATCTTTGGACACTAAGGGACAATTTAGCATGGCCAATCCACCTAACCTGTACATCTTTGGACACTAAGGGACAATTTAACACGGCCAATCCACCTAACAGCACGTCTTTGGACTATGGGAGGAAATCGGAGCACCCGGAGGAAACCCACGCAGACACGGGGAGAACGTGCAGACTCCGCACAGTGTGTTTAAAGAACGAGGGATAATGATTCAAGGTTGTTTACCTTGTGGGATGTGGATTATTCCCACGGTCAGACCTGCGATAATGTCCCCAGTCAGCCATCGCTTGATCTTGTACCGGGGTAACCAGGTGAGGCAAGGCAGGCGCTCTTTGAAGAAACGTGCCCACGTATTCCGCGAGCAGACACAACTCCTCCTGGCCTGCTGCCGCAAGCTGTGCGTCATTTTCTCATCTTCCTTGGGTCTGCTGAAACGCTGTTCGAAGCGATCCTCTGTGTAAACGGGGCGATAGATGGCCACCCCACTCATTCTGCGTCCCTGAGCCTCTCTGCAGAGTCCAAAGGGAGAGAGAGAGAGAGAGAGAGTATGGGCTCCTATTTGTGTAAGCCCGTCAGTCCCTCTCTGCTTTTTCCTGTGACTGTCTCCAGCCTATGGCAACATGGGGAGTGACAAGACATAGACTTCCTGAAGGCGTTTATCATTTATAACATTCCTGGGGAGGAAGGGGGGGTCTAACTCTGCAAGAAGTGCACTGGACGTTTTTAATGAGGCAAAGTGCCTTCCCTTCTCTCGCTCTCTGTACCTGTTGCGAATACCTGGCTTCAGTAAGTTGCATGATGTGGGCGGTGGGCAGATTTAACTGGCCCTGTGACTGACGTTAGGCTGGCTGCAGCCAATTGGAACACATTTCAGCCCCCCCACCACCACCCTGTGCAAGGCAGAGAGTGATGATGGATAAGGTCAGCAGCCAAACTGCGCCTGGTCCACACGAGGGTTGCAACGAGAAATCTTTCACCCCCTGTCTATTGAGCTATGATCTCAGAGTATGTCTTACAGCCGAAACTGGCTGGATAAATGTGGCATGGTTTCCATTGTCCTCGATGGTGGAAATAATGCAGAAAGATTAACCTTTGCACAGTGAGTGCTAATGAGTTCAGTCCTCAGGAATAGAATCGCATTCAACACAGAGGAGTTTCCAGTCTTTGTGCCCGGCCACTGCTGAATGCATTTCTGCTGTATGAATATTCACAAAACTTGTAACATCACATTTTGGAGTTCAAATTTAACCTTATATAAAATCCAATTAAGTTACATTTCTTTCATTACCGTACTATAAGTGCAGTGAAGCACCTCAATTGCAGGTTAGATTTATAAGTAGCACTACATCTGATCTGTTCCCTGTAAGAACACTATGCACGATGCCCTATGCTGCTCTTGCTCATGTATTTGCTTTGTTTGGCCCCTTGTTCCGCACTGTAACCAATCACTGTTTGTCGATGTACCATTTGTTGATTATTCTTGTGTCTACTATGTACAAAGAACAAAGAAAAATTACAGCACAGGAACAGGCCCTTTGGCCCTCCAAGCCTGCGCCGATCCGGATCCTCTTTCTAAAACTGTTGCCTATTTTCTAAGGAGCTGTATCCCTCTGCTCCCTGCCCATTCATGTACTTGTTGAGATACATCTTAAATGATGCTATCGTACCCGCCTCTACCACCTCCGCCGGCAATGTGTTCCAGGCACCCACCACCCTCCGCGTAAAGAACTTTCCACGCATATCTTCCTTAAACTTTTCCCCTCTCACCTTGAACTCATGACCCCTAGTAATTGTCCCAGAGCACCGCTGCCAAGACTTCTCCAGTATCGTTCACCTGCAGGTAATTCTGCATGCATTTCCTCAGCCTCTCACACACCGCCTCGTCCGCGAGTAATCCAACTTCCAGCCTCCATGGTGGGCGCTGAAAGCTGTCCTTACAAAACTGCAGGTCTACCCAGTGCGGAGCATGGTCCGATATGGCAATTGCCGAGTATTCTGCCCCCACCATTCCGGCCAGCAGGTCCCTACTCACCACAAGGTAGTCTATTCGGGAATACACCTTGTGGACGTGGTAGTAGTACGGACTGTGTACGTTCCCTCGGCCGCAGAAAAATACTTTTCTCTGTACTTCGGTACATGTGACAATAAATTAAATCAAATCAAATCGTACCAACAGAAGAAATAGAAGGAGTAGACCATTCGGGCCATAGAGCTTGTTAGCCCATTCAACACACTCATCACTGATCCTGGACTTTGACTCCATTTTCCAGCTCGCTTCTCATATCCCATGATTCTCTGCGAGACCAAGGGCTGGATTCTCCAATAATGGGGCTGTGTCCCCACGCCAACGTCAAAACGCCCATTAACCAGACAGTAGCAACAGAATTTAAGCCCCCGTGGAATGTTTCAAATTCAGCTATCTCTGTGAATCCAGTTTCCCTCTTCTGGTTAGCCTTCTGAAACGTTCCAACAGTGTCCTCCCAGTATTCTCCCAGTTTACTGCAGTCCAGTATTCACCAGATGGAAAGGAATTGGGGAAGTCACTGTCAAACCATGGCTCACGGTTCAAAAGGAATAATGTCAGACTGCCACTGCAGAAAGGGTTCCCAGTATCGAGGGTCCCGTTTAACTTGACCCCAAAAGTGGAACCTGCCAGTTGCCTTGGACCTGACCCTTGACCTTTGCTCATGGGTCAGAAAATGGGGTGGGTTCCGGTGTCAAACCCGGCTTTTCCTGCCCCATGGAGAAGCCAAGGATTTTCTTCCTGCTCCCTGAGGGGACATGCCATTCTGGCCAAAGAACCGCAGGAGCCTATAGAAGTAACTGCCGTGCGCTCGATCGATTGTTGATGGAAGAGTGATTGGCTTCGGGTTCCACTCCCGTATCTGAGTCCACTTGCGTTATGTTGGCCTATTTTATAACGGGGGGGGGGCCCTGACGGTGGAGCGGGCAGAATTACTGACTGAAGATGTCGTCAATCCTGTAAAAGGTGCAGCACAGTAGGTGACCCATTGCCTCTGTTTCGGTGACAACTCTTTTACATGGAGTGGACTCCTTGATTCCATTGATCTTTCTCCCACGTCCCATTTCACTCCTAGATGACACTAGCCTCTACCTCAATCACCATCTGTGACAAAGCTTTCCATGTCCCAACAGCCAGTGTGAATAAAATTCTTCCAATCCCCCCCCCCCCTTCAATCTGCTGAGAGCACGGCTTCTCCGCCTTCTTATTTGTTACTTGCCACCCAATGGGACCAATATTTTAATGCCTATTGTCAGTTTGATCCCAAGCCAGGTGGCGAAATATGAAATTGAACACAAATCCTTTTCTTGATAGTTGGCTTATTTGCAGAATGCAGCATTACATAGATCTAGCAGCTGTCTCCCTTTACAAGTGCTCGAGGTAGAGCTGGGCTGAGAGGTGGCAGATGGAGTTTAATGCGGAAAAGTGTGAGGTGGTTCACTTTGGAAGGAGTAACAGGAATGCAGAGTACTGGACTAATGGCAAGATTCTTGGTAGTGTAGATGAACAGAGAGATCTCGGCATCCAGGTACATAAATCCCTGAAAGTTGCCACCCAGTTTAATAGGGCTGTTAAGAAGGCATATGGTGTGCTAGCCTTTATCAGTAGGGGGATTGAGTTTCGGAGCCACAAGGTCATGCTGCAGCTGTACATAACTCTGGTGCGGCCGCTCCTGGAGTACTGCGTGCAGTTCTGGTCACCACATTATAGGAAGGATGTGGAAGCTTTGGAAAGGGTTCAGAGGAGATTTACTAGGATGTTGCCTGGTATGGAGGGAAGGTCTTACGAGGAAAGGCTCAGGGACTTGAGGTTGTTTTCGTTAGAGAGGAGAAGGCTGAGAGGTGACTTAATAGAGACATATAAGATAGTCAGAGGGTTAGATAGGGTGGACAGTGAGAGTCTCTTTCCTTGGATGGTGATGACCAACACGAGGGGACATAGCTTTAAATTGAGGGGTGGTAGTTATAGGACAGATGTCAGAGGCAGTTTCTTTACTCAGAGAGTAGTAGGGGTGTGGAACGCCCTGCCTGCAACAGTAGTAGACTCGCCAACTTTAAGGGCATTTAAGTGGTCACTGGATAGACATATGGATGAAAATGGAATAGTGTAGGTCAGATAGGCTTAAGATGGTTTCACAGGTCGGCGCAACATCGAGGGCCGAAGGGCCCGTACTGCGCTGTAATGTTCTATTCTTCTATGTACTTAATTAAGCAATGGACCTGTGTATCTGAACAATGGAACTAACATACCATTAATGGCATTGTGCTCAGTTCCTTGCATTCCATCTTCAGGAAGGGGTGCAGACATTGGGATGAGGGTCAGTGATGGAGGCTCCCTCATCAGCTCCTGATCCCCCCCCCCCCCCCCCCCCCCCCCCCCCCCCGTACATGTTGCTAACCTGTCTTCATAGATACACCGGGCTCCTTCAGCTACCGTCTTGCTTCCTGGCTGAACAAACATTCCCACGGATGGGTTTCCAGGTGCAATTATCATCTTTCTTATTGTTCTCAGGAACAGACCTTACTTATCTCATTCATTCTTGGAAAGAGCACTCCATAGACCCACCCAACCTCCTTCCTGTGTATGGCTTTCGGGAACTAAAGCAAGGGTTTGAGATCTACGGGCCCACCTTGGCCATCGTCCCTTTCAGCTGCATTTCTGTTCTGCGAATCGGCCCTTCCCTGAGTAACTGGGGAACCAGATGCCCAATTGACTCACGCAGGGACAATGCCAAGTAGAACAAAGAACAAAGAACAAAGAAAATTACAGCACAGGAACAGGCCCTTCGGCCCTCCCAGCCTGCGCCAATCCAGATCCTTTATCTAAACCTGTCGCCTATTTTCCAAGGTCTACTTCCCTCTGTTCCCCGCCCGTTCATATATCTGTCTAGATGCCTCTTAAATGATGCTATCATGCCCGCCTCTACCACCTCCGCTGGCAAAGCGTTCCAGGCACCCACCACCCTTTGCGTAAAAAACTTTCCACGCACATCTCCCTTAAACTTTCCCCCTCTCACCTTGAAATTGTGACCCCCTTGTAATTGACACCCCCACTCTTGGGAAAAGCTTGTTGTTATCCACTCTGTCCATACCTCTCATAATTTTGTAGACCTCAATCAGGTCCCCCCTCAACCTCTGTCTTTCCAACAAAAACAATCCTAATCTACTCAACCTTTCTTCATAGCTAGCACCCTCCATACCAGACAACATCCTGGTGAACTTCCTCTGCACCCTCTCTAAAGCATCCACATCCTTCTGGTAATGTGGCGACCAGAACTGCATGCAGTATTCCAAATGTGGCCTAACCAAAGTCCTTTTTAACTGTAATATGACCTGCCGACTCTTGTACTCAATACCCCGTCCGATGAAAGCAAGCATGCTGTATGCCTTCTTGACCACTCTATCGACCTGCATTGCCACCTTCAGGGTACAATGGACCTGAACTCCCAGATCTCTCTGTACATCAATTTTCCCCAGGACTCTTCCATTGACCGTATATTCTGCTCCTGAATTAGATCTTCCAAAATGTATCACCTCGCATTTATCATAGAATTTATCATAGAATTTACAGTGCAGAAGGAGGCCATTCAGCCCATCGAGTCTGCACCGGCTCTTGGAAAGAGCACCCTACCCAAGGTCAATACCTCCACCCTATCCCCATAACCCAGTAACCCCACCCAACACTAAGGGCAATTTTGAATACTAAGGGCAATTTATCATGGCCAATCCACCTAACCTGCACATCTTTGGACTGTGGGAGGAAACCGGAGCACCCGGAGGAAACCCACGCACACACGGGGAGGATGTGCAGACTCCGCACAGACAGTGACCCAAGCCGGAATAGAACCTGGGACCTTGGAGCTGTGAAGCAATTGTGCTAACCACTATGCTACCGTGCTGCCCTACTATTCTCTGACAGTCCCCCTCGCTTTCTGCAACTCCACCAATCTTAGTATCATCTGCAAACTTGCAGATGACCTACAAAAGTAGGTCAATAGTTTTCTCATTGGGCAGGCCGGGAAATTGCAGATCCGTGATTGCCTTGACCTCCGCATCGCACTATTGCTGCTCCCTGTTTGGGAGTGATCATTCGTGGAAAAAGCTCACGGGATTCTGGCCCTCCTCATTTTTGCACTGACTGGTGGCGCAAAGAAAGAGAGAAAGATTTACACGCACACAACGCTTTGCGTGGCCGCAAAATGTCCACTACCGCTTTGCAGTGAATGACGCAGTTTTTGAAGTCCTGAAATAATGTAGGCGGTGCGGCGGCCAATCTGTGCACAGGAAGATCCCACAAACAGCACATTTGCCAGCAGGATGCTGATTGAGGGAATAATTGTTTGTCAGGACACCGCGGAGAGCTCCACTTTGAACTCTGTCAACCTGAGGGGTTGACAGGGCCTCAGCTTAATGGTTCATCCGAAAGATAGCACCTCTGGCAGTGCAGCCTTCCCTCAGTTTTGGTTTGAAGTCTCTGCTGTGGGGCTCGAACACATGGCCTAAGGCTAGAACAGCGAGGGTTCTCTTACTGCACAGTGAGTTGAAAAACGTGCTTAATTCGTTATCAATTTTGTCATTCCTTTGTTTATCTGGGGAACACGAGGGAAGGTGATTGAGGTTTCGGGGGATAGGCTGGGGGAACAAGAGGGAAGTTCGGAGGTCACTGGGCCGTAAGAAGACGGTTAAGGATTGAACTTTGTGTATTTATGGGATTCCGTCCCGAACTGCCATCCGTAATGTATGACGCTGGGCGGGAAACGGCTCTAAAGTGACCGTTAATTGGCCACTCAATTGGGGCAAGGGTGGGTACCCCATATGAGGCGCTGCCCCAGTGCAAACATGTGCACTCTACAACTCCCTCCTCACTCGCCTCCCGCCAACTTGCGGGGGATGGGGTAGGGGGGTGATGAACCATCAATTGAACGCGAGACGAGTTGCTGTACAAAAGTTAGGCTTTAATAAGCTAGAAGTTAGCCCTGCGGTCGACTACAGTAAATGGCCGACCGCCGGGCATTCTGACTATTTATACCTCGGCATGGAGGCATGGTTAACTCAGCCTCTCGACCAATCGGAGAGCCGTCACATGACTGGTCTCAACCAATCGGTCGAGAGGCACATGACCGACCAGGGCCAATGGTAAGCCAAGATCCCACGGGCGAAACCCACTTCGAAGTCGGAATAGGCAAGAAGTGAATTCCGAGGAAGAGATCGGGACAACCGGCCAAAAGCTTAAGGGAAGAGATGGGTTGTGAGGTGGAAGGGTAGCTGGGCCCCAAGGGTAGTTTGAGTCCCAAGTGAGATGGCATGAATATAAGATTGTCACTCATAAAGCGAATCGGGAACGCCTTTGCCCGGAGAATGGGGAGATTGTGGAATTTGTTCCCACAGAGAGTAGCTGATGTAAATAACAGATGAATTTCAAAGGAAGTCCGATAAACACAAATGAGGTAGAAAGGGATAAAAGGTTAGGCTGACCCGAGAGCACTCAAAACAGAAAAGTGCTTCATTCTCCAAGTTAATGCCCACCGCCCATTCCCAAGAAGGCACCATTTGAAGGGGCGAATGCGTTCTCCAAGCGACACAGGGGTTAGCAAAGGGGCAGAATCATGAGCACAATCAGGCACAAGCTACTCCCGATTTCCCATCCATTTAATGAGGGTCCGGTCCACGTTTTGGACATGCCCAACAGAGGCTGGTAGACTCAATTCCTGGGCCAAATATGCCACGCCCGAGTGACGCAGGAAAGGGGCCGCATGCCAGCTGCCCTCACATGGACGATTCACCTGGGCAAGCAGGCCAAATGTTGGCGAGCGCCTGTCACCATCTTATTTCCTGTTTGGTTTCCAACATAATAAACAAGATCACGCTCAGATTGACAGTTTACGAATAAATTCAATGCCATTCAATTAAATGCATTCAACCTGGATTGTTTTTCTAAATGACCCATTATATCAGTCTAATGATTCTTGTGTGTTTCCTTCTGTTCCTTTGATGTTATGAGTCATTGACTGATATACGACTGCAGGTCTGGAAGGTCTCAGTACTTGGTTTCAGAGCAGCCTGGAAGGATGATGTCATAGTTTCGTGGTTTACGTGACCTGGACCTTCACAAAAGGTTCGTGAAAGCAAAACGTTGATTGTGCTTCAACATCCTCTGAACAATCTGAAACACACTCACCTGCCGCCAGTCACGATTAACCGATTCCACCCTTGCAAGCCAGGAGTCCACCTACCCATTGCCAACCGGGTTGGCATGAGAGCACAGGCCTACCAGCTAGGCCTCTTTCCTCAAACTAGTTGGTCAGAGCTGCGTGAGAGGAACCTGGCAAGGTCCCCACCTTTCCCCAATTTTAAATTGCTATTTATTTACGCTGGCTAGATCAGTGTTTATTGTCCATCCCTAATTGCCCCTTGAGAAGGTGGGGGTGAGCCGCCTTCTTGAACCGCTGCAGTCCGTGTGGTGTAGGTACACCCACAGTGCTGTTAGGGCGAGAGTTCCAGGATGTTGCCCCAGCGACAGTGAAGGAACGGCCGATATATTTCCAAGTCAGGATGGTGAGTGACTTGGAGGGGAACCTCCAGGTGGTGGGGTTCCCAGGTATCCCAGGACTGGGGAGGCTGTTGCATAATGGTATTGTCTCTGGATTAGTAACCCAGCGACCCAGGGTAATGCTCGGGGGACCCACCAATACAGATGGAGACAATGGGCCTCTGGGTTGGTCCATGGCTACGTTTGGCAAGGTTCTGCAGTATTGCTGACTAGGGCACTCTCCCCCTCTTACCACCTACGTCGGCATGTCTGCATCGACATAGCGAGCATCCTATCCGGCTGTATCACAGGTTGGTATGGCAACTGCTCGGTCCAAGATCGCAAGAAACTGCAGAGTGTGGTGAACTCAGCCCAATGCATCACACAAGCTTTCCACCCGCACATTGAGTCTGTCTCCACCTCCCGCTGCCTCAGGAAGGCAGACAGCTTTGTCAGAGACCCCTCCCACCCAGGCTTTGCCTTCTTCCAGACCCTTCCATCAGACATCGGAACACCTTCTTCCCCACAGCTACTAGACTCCTCAACGACTCCCCCTCGGACTGATCTGTTCCCTGTAAGAACACTATTCACGACGCTCTATGCTGCTCTTGCTCATGTATTTGCTTTGTTTGGCCCCTTGTTCCACACTGTAACCGATCACTATTTGTCGATGTACCATTTATCAATGTACTCTGTTGATTATTCTTTTGTCTACTATGTACGTACTGTGTACGTTCCCTCGGCCGCAGAAAAATACTTTTCACTTTACTTCGGTACATGTGACAATAAATCAAATCAAATCAAATCAAAGTGGGGGGTGATTGCCTGGACTAGCAATCCAGACATGCAAAATAATGCTGTGGGAACACAGGTTCGAATCCCACCAGTGCAAATGGAGAAATATGAATTCACTAAAAATCTGGAATTAAATGTCTAAAGATGACCATGGAACCATTGTCGCTTGTCGTAAAAACCCATCTGGTTCACAATGCCTCTTTCGGATGGGAACTCTGTTGACTCCAGACCCACAGCAATGTGGTTGGCTCTTAAATACCCTGAGGGATGGGCAGCAAATGCTGACGCAGCCAACGGTGCCCACATCCCATGGACGAATGAAGAAAAATCTGCGAAATGCAGCTAAATCTACATAAAACATTAGCTTGGTCCCAGCTGGATGTTATATTCAATTCTGGGCACTACACTCAGGAGGGAGATTTATAGAGGTGAGGGAATACTGTGATGTATGTATGAATTTCAGATATATTATAGATATTTGGTGCAATAAGGGTTAACAACCTGGGTTAGTGTGTGTTTGACTGCTGCTGTCATGCTTTTAATGAATCCTGGTTTGAAAGGTGCAATTAAAGCATCGTAAAAGCTTGGGCGAAAGAAATTTTGTTTGTATTAAGGGGGTTTCCTGTGGAGTCGATTCAATACATTTTTTGTCAGCTTGGCAAGGTGATGTGACCAATGGGGTGAGCTAAGGTACCTGGCATTTGTCCGAAACGCATGTTTAGTTGAGTATTACCCCAGATGGGTTTTTAGGACAATCGACAATGGACTAACTCAGATTGCCAGGCCCTGTCAATGGCTCCTGCTGATTGGGCTGTCTTTGGAACATTCCTCCCTCTATGGGACTGTGTTTCAAGTGTTAGCTTTGTTTTGAACACAGAGCTGGAGGAAGCTCTTTGCGTTTATCGCTCTGAAATGTTGAAACCTCTCTGTGACACCCAGACTGTCACTGTTCTTTCCTCAGTAAGGCTAGGGGTTATTCTGGGGACACGAGAAACCAATTAAGTTTAAAACCCAGGCTGGAGCTGGGCTGAGGTGGAAAGAAAGTCTTCAGGAAAACAGGTCTGAGGCTGATCCTTTGTGTGAGGGCCCAGGTTAATAAAAGTTAAAGTGGCACTCCAGAGAAAATCCTATTGTCTGGGAGTACTGACCGAATGCTGCAACCAGGAGATCGTCGCTAACACTACATCAGTGGCTTCAATCACTCAGCATCCTGGGAGGAAGGTCTGCTTGCCTACAGCAGATCATTGGGTGCATAGTGCACACAAGGACACATACATGTTGCATAACCCCACTCTCAAGTGGGTGACATCACAAACTTCTGTTATGTTTCAAAGGTTTTCAAAACAGGTTTTTAAAAAACATCTCCAATTTTTCTCGTCAACGTCAGAGGAAACCCCAGGAAGACTAGTTCATTTTCAGGAGCACACAAATGTGTATTTTAAGCACTGTTGCTTCACAGCGCAAGGGACCCAGGTTCGATTCCCGGCTTGGGTCACTGTGCGGAGTCTGCACGTTCTCCCCGTGTCGGCGTGGGTTTCCTCCGGGTGCTCCGGTTTCCTCCCACAAGTCCCGAAAGATGTGCTTGTTAGGTGAATTGGACATTCTGAATTCTCCCTCTGTGTACCCGAACAGGCGCCGGAATGTGGCGACTAGGGGATTTTCACAGTAACTTCATTGCAGTGTTAATGTAAGCCTACTTGTGACAATAATGAAGATTATTATTCTTATTATTCTCTGTGTTCGGGTAGAGGGTGAGATGGTTAAAGTGGGGCATAGTAGATTAGCTGGCCGTTATCCCGTTGTGATTATTGCACATTCCAACGTTATTTCTGTTATAAATAAACTATTATTGTGTTCAACTTACAACCCTGGTGGCTATAACTTTTAAAAATATTTTTATTCTCTTCCTTTTTCACATTTTCTCCCAAATTTGCACCCATCAATAAACAATAATCAGTAACGAATGCAATGTCAATCCCCATATCAATAACAACGATCCCATCCTCCCACCAAACCCCCAAACATTGGCCCGCATGTTAACATAAACAAATGACAAAAAGGAATCAGGAATCACCCATAGTCACCATTAACACACACAGTCCCCCTCCCCAACCCTCCCAGCCACCAACCCCCCTAATGTTCGATGTGATCCAAATCTCGAAAGTGCATAATGAATAACGCCCATGAATTGTAGAACCCCTCCATCCTTCCCCTCAGTTCAAATTTGACCTTCTCAAGAGTCAAGAATTCCAGCAGGTCCCCCCCCCCCCCCCCGCCCCGCCAGGGCACAGATGGAGAGGTTGATCTCCACCCTAACAGAATCCACCTTCGGCCAATCAACGAGACGAAGGCTACATCTGGCCTCCACACCCGTTTCCAACCCCGGCTGGTCTGACATCCCGAATATGGCCTCTCCCTGGGTTCAGTTTCACGTGCACCACTTTGGAGATTCTGGTGGCTGTAACTTATTGAGCAGTCTAAGATTCTGCAAATTGCATACAAATTATTGGCTAATTCCAGCCTGTCGGGCTGGAATTGACCGCGCACTAGCCCAGGGGGGCATAATACCAAATCCCTATTTCTTTGTGAAGTCACTATTGGAGCGACGTAGCCTTTCCTTACAGTCTCTGAGTCACTGTTGGGGTCTGGTCGGGATCACAGTAATACTGTTATACAGAGAGACTCGAGATATTGGGCTTCTCTCCTTCGAGCAGAGAAGGCCCAAATTAAATTTGATAACGGGGTTTCAAATGTTTTTTTATGCAATCTGAAATCTTCTGCCTTTTGGGTGACCTTCGCGGTAGTAAACCTGATAATCTCTCACCTCCCAGCTGAGAAGGCAGAGAAAGACTCCATTTAGTACCTTATCGGAAAGAAGGCACCTCAGAAAGTGGCATTCCCTCGGGCTGTGTCCGCCTGGAATGCGCGCTCAAAACTCTGGAGCGACTTGGATACCGCAGGGCCACAGCCGTCCATCCAGATGCCTCCACTAATGCTTCAACGGTCATATCAATAAGAGCCATCTTCTCTCTCTTGACCAAAGTGTCTAATGTGACCAACTGTACCTGCCTAAAATGGCTGAAAGCCCATTCAGGGTTGGCGCAAATAGTGCCCCGGAGTTAGGAAGCGATAATGACAGAAAAGGTGGCATCTCTTGCCAATCTGTCGGTACGCCTCATTAGGCCTGCATTTGGCGCTGATGGGGATGGAGGGAAGACATGAACATCTTTGATAAACGTGATACCTGCAAATTGAAACTGAAACAAAGGGGTAAATCTTTCAACCCCGCCTGTCGTGGTAATCGGCACGGGCAGGACGGGTCATTTGACGGCCGGTCGACTTCGGGCGGGAATTTCCGTTGTCGGGCTGGAGAGTCCCGCCCCATGGCAAGACGAGTGGGTGGGGGCGGACTGCCTGAGACGCTGGTCTCCCCCCAACCCCAGCACCCGGAAAACCGAGGAACTTGCTGCCCCTTCCTACTCAATGCAGCGGCACTGAAACAGAGGGTAAAGGTGAGAGGGAAATGTGGGGAGATTGCGTTCTTTAAGTGATGACCCAGTGCAATTGGGTGGCACAGTGGTTAGCACTGTTGCCTCGCAGAGCCACCTGGATTGGAGGGGTTCTCATTCGCACTCAAAGCCAATTGGTGGGGTATGTATCGGAGGAGCCCCAGCCATTGGTCGGGGATATCGGCTGCAGCGGGCCCTGAAGACAGCAACGACAAGAGTAGAGCACCGCCAACTCTTCTCGGGCCAGGAGAGGTGTGGGCGGAGGTGGCTTTGAGTTACCCTGCCCCTCTCCCGCCCTCCCTGCCTACCCTACACCCTCACCCCCTGATTGGCAAGCTGCCCGAGTGCTGCAGTAAGGGCAAAGCGATGGAGATTGGAACTCTCTTTCTTGAAATTCATCAAATTTACAGTGCAGAAGGAGGCCATTCGGCCCATCGAGTCTGCACCGGCTCTTGGAAAGAGCACCCTACCCAAGGTCCACACCTCACCTTATCCCCATAACCCAGTAACCCCACCCAACACTAAGGGCAATTTAGGACACTAAGGGCAATTTATCATGGCCAATCCACCTAACCTGCACATCTTTGGACACTAAGGGCAGTTTATCCTGGCCAATCCACCCTAACCTACACATCTTTGGACTGTGGGAGGAAACCGGAACACCCGGAGGAAACCCACGCACACACGGGGAGGATGTGCAGACTCCGCACAGACAGTGACCCAAGCCGGGAATCGAACCTGGGACCCTGGAGCTGTGAAGCAATTGTGCTAACCACAATGCTACCGTGCTGCCCGAAAGTGAGTGTGCTTCCTGCTGGTGGCATTGGGAAGGTGGGACAAGCAAGTATTCAGTGTTGTCCCACTTCTCACATTTCTGAGTTTCTGTGTGGGGCATGGAATGGACATTGGGCAGCGGTTGAGGGGTCGGCAGGTGGAAAGAGGTCATCTGAGCGAGAGGATTAACCTTTGGACTGATAGACAGATTCTGAGCTGCAGAATTGAGTTAAGTCGATATGAATGTCCTGGGTAAGTGTGGAAAATTCACCTTCGAGTCTTGAGTTAAAGAATTATAGTTCAATCAATGGTTACAGGAGAATCAAGTATCATTGATAGCAATCCTGGACTTTGTTTAAACTGTCTGGGCTAAAAGATTGACCTTGCTTTAAAATGACAAGATGGGAGACGTTCTCAGCATTAAACTGGGAGCTTCACCAATGGAACGGCTTCAAAAATCGTCCTGTTAGACTCAGAGCGTAAAATGGTTCCCACATTCCTGATTGTATTCCAGCAGTGACTAAATCCGTCTCCAATCTGTTAAAGCCTGAAGAAGCTGGACCCATGTTGCCTGGCTACACATTCACAGGCTTCTATTTGAAATATGTTTGCATACAAAGATAGGACTTTGCAGTTATGTAGCACCTTTCCCATCCTTAGGACATCCCACAGTGCTCTTGAAGTTTTAATGTGGTGCACGCAGTAACCAACTTGCACACAGCTGGTGCAATGTGCCTTTAATGGATGGCAGCATGGCATCACGAGAAGGGAAGTGTCATGTGATCCAGTCTCAGTTGCACTCTGGCCTGTGAGCAGTACACGACACGCACAGCTCTGCTGCCGATGTGGCTTCAAGCCTTCCCTTTGTACAAATATTCTCATGTGCCCAATCTCAATAAATGAATTCATAATATGTTTACCCAGAATCAGAATCGCAGGATTGTTATGGGGCAGAAGAAGGCCATTTGGCCCATTGAATCTGCACTGACTCTCCAAACGAGCATCGTGACTGAGTGCTGTTTCCTGCCTTTTCCTCGTACCCCTGCATATCGTTTCTGTTTTAATAATCATCTAACATCCCCTGGAAAGCCTCGATTGCCTCCACCACACTGTCAGACAACACATTGCAGATCCCAAACCACTCGCTGTGTGAAATGGTTTTCTCTCACATCACATTTGCTTCTTTTGCAAATCACTTTAAATCTGTGCCCCTCGTTCTTGATCCTTTTACGAGTGGGAACAGTTTCTCCCCGTCTACTCTGTCCAGCCGCCTCATGATTTTGAACATCTCAATCAAATCTCCTCTCAGCCTTCTTCTCTCCAAGGGGAACAGTCCCAACCTCTCCAATCGATCCTTATAACTGAAGTTTCTCATCCCCCTGGAACCGTCCTTGTAAACCTCCTCTGCTCTCACTCCAACGTGTTCACATCCTTCCTATGAAGTGGCAGCCAGAACTGTGCACAATATTCCAGCTGGGGTCTAACTAGTTTATGTATAAGTTCAGTATCACCTCCTCGCTCTTGTACTCTGTGCCCCTATTAATAAAGCCCAGTTTACTTTATGCTTTACCAACTGCTCTCTCCACCTGTCCTCCCACCTTCAATGCTCGATACACACCGACAGCCAGGTCCCTCTGCTCCTGGACCCCTTTCGAATTTTACCCTGTATTTGATTGATATTGATTGATTGACATTTTATTTTCACATGTACCGAGGTACAGTGAAAAGTATTTTTGTGCGGCCGAGGGAACGTACACAGTGGGCGCGATTCTCCGCCCCCCCCCCCCCCCCCCACGCCGGGTGGGAGAATAGCGGGAGGGCCTCCCGACATTTTTCACGCCCTCTCGCTATTCTCTCCCCTCCCCCCCCCCACGCCCGACCCACGCCACGAATCGCCGTTTTTTACGGCGAGCGGCGATTCTCCTGGGCCGAGCGGTCGGGCCTTCATGCCCGTTTCAACATGGCAGCAAACACACCTGCTCGCTGCTGTCGTGAAACGGGTGCCAGATGCCCGTTTGGGGCATCTGGGGGCCCGATTGGCACGGCAGTACCACGGCCGTGCCAAGGGGAGCATGGGCCCGCGATCGGTGCCCGTAATGGACGCAATCTTTTCCCTCCGCCGCCCCGCAAGATCAAGCCACCACGTCTTGCGGGGCGGCTGAGGGAAAAGACGGCAACTGCGCATGCGCGGGTTGGCGTTGTCCAACCTGCGCATGCGCGGCTGACGTCATCGGCCGCGTCAGCCGGCGTGACGCTTGACGTGCGGCCTTGACGACCGTCGTCAAGGCCGCGCCTCCGTGACGCATGGGGCCGCATTCCTAGCCCCGCCCGGGGGGGAGAATCGGCCCCGGAAGTGGGCGTGAAGGCTGCCGTGGGTCACGGCCTGTCCCACGGCAGCCTTTACGATTCTCCGCGTTTGCGGAGAATCTCGCCCAGTGACAATAATAAAGATTAGCATTGTGACTGCATGGAAAGGTTTTGATGACACAGGCTATACATCATTCTGAAAACAAGCAAGCCAGCCTCCAGAAGCAGCAATATTTAATGTCTGATCCGAAAGACAGCACCTCTGGCAGTGCAGCACTCCCTCAGCACTGCACTGGAGCATCAACCTCGATTATACAGGCGCAAGGCCTTGGCCAGGACTTTCCAACTGAGCCTGTTCTCCAAATTTTCCCATCTCACCCACAATGATGCCCACCCACCTGGAGCAGGACTAGAATCCACAACCTTCCAACCCAGAGGCAAGAATGTTGTTCACTCAGCAACAGATAAAATAATCTTTATTGTCACAAGTCGGCTTACAATTCTTGGGCGGAATTCTCAGACCCCCCCGCAGGGTTGGGGGAATCACCCGGGGCCGGCGTAAATCCCGCCCCCGCCGTGGCCGGAATTCTCCTCCACCCGGGAATCGGCGGGAGCGGAAATCACGTCCCACCAATCGGCGTGCCCGCCCGCGGCGATTCTCGGGCCCGCGATGGGCCGAAGTCCCGTCGCTGTCAGCCCTCTCCCGCCGGCGGGAATTGGAGCACCTCTGGTGGCGGCGGGATTGGCGGGGCGATCGGACCCCGGGGGGTGTCCCCACGGTGGCCTGGCCCGCGATCGGGGCCCACCGATCGGTGGGCGGGCCAGTGCCGTGGGGGCACTCTTTTTCTTCCGCCGCCGCCACGGCCTCCACCATGGCGGAGGCACCTACCGCACATGCGCCGGTGGTGATGTCAGCGGCCGCTGACACACCGGGGCATGCGTGGACCGGCGAAGGCCTTTCGGCCAGCCCCAAGCCGGGCGGCGCCTGTTCGGGTACACAGAGTGAGAATTCAGAATGTTCAATTCACCTAACAGCACGTCTTTCAGGACTTGTGGGAGGAAACCGGAGCACCCGGAGGAAACCCACGCAGACACGGGGAGGACGTGCAGACTCCGCACAGACAGTGACCCAAGCCAGGAATCAAACCCGGGACCCTGGCGCTGTGAAGCCATAGTGCTAACCACTATGCTACCGAGCTAGATACACCACAGTGAAGCCTGGAGAGAGAGATGATTGAACGCCCTGTGTAATGCCAGCGTTCCGGAGTTCCTGGGGACCACGGGACGATCACAACATGGACGCCAACTGTTCGAACCGTGCAAAATAGTTGGAGATTATTCTGGAGTATTCCTGGATTCTAGATTTTACCTTTGAATGGACGGAAGACATTTCCCGAACCTTGTTCAGGAGATCAATGGGCCACGTGGACTCCATGATAAAGCGGAGGGTGCACGGGAATCTGGAACATGGGGCAACGGTCTCAGGGTAAGGAACGAGATGAGGAGAAATGTCTTGTGGATAGCCTTGTGGATAGCACAATTGCTTCACAGCTCCAGGGTCCCAGGTTCGATTCCCGGCTTGGGTCACTGTCTGTGTGGAGTCTGCACATCCTCCCCGTGTGTGCGTGGGTTTCCTCCGGGTGCTCCGGTTTCCTCCCACAGCCCAAAGATGTGCAGGTTAGGTGGATTGACCATGCTAAATTGCCCGTAGTGTCCAAAATTGCCCTTAGTGTTGGGTGGGGTTACTGGGTTACGGGGATAGGGTGGAGGTGTTGACCTTGGGTAGGGTGCTCTTTCCAAGAGCCGGTGCAGACTCGATGGGCCGAATGGCCTCCTTCTGCACTGTAAATTCTATGATATCTATGAAAGTGTGGTGAATCTACCCCAGGGGGTTGTGGGTGCCCCTTCGTAGAATTTATTAAGACCGGAATGGACAGATTTTTGGTCTCTCAGGGACTCAGGGGACATGGGGAGCGGTTGGGAGAATAAAGATGAAGACATGATCCCATTGAATGGCAGATCGATGGGCCGAATGGTCTACTCTTCCTATTTCTTACGTTCTTATGAGTGGCATTCGGCGGGTTGCTCTTGCAGAGAGCCAGCACAAGACACAACGTGCCGAATGGCCTCCTTCTGCGCTGTCACCATTCTGTCATTCTGTACTTCCCACCAGCCAAGATGAACCTGGTTTCGCTCTTCATCTGACGTAGAGGACGTGGGACAGGAGTCTCTCAGCCTGGATTTGGTGCTGAGCCGCAAAATGGCGTGCTCAAACCCTCAACCTCCTGACTCCGGCTCCGTACCCGTCGCTTTGAGCAAACGGCCGACACACAAAGTGGTCTGCAGCCGAGACAGGTCCTCCAAACTGTCGCCTACTCTTCAAAGCTCAGGGTGGTTCGGCTTCAAGCTGTGCACTCCTCTCTTTCCTGGTATTGTTCCCGCTGCTTCTTATCTGATGGGGCGGCCTGCTTGTGCCGGCTTTGCTTGCACGTCTTAAAGGTTTAATCCTACCTCAGGGAGGCCGCACTGCACAGTTATACATAGAACCTTCATTGTTCCCAGCATGAAGGATTCCTGCATTCATTCTCCCCCTTAACGGATTTACCCTGGCCACCTGCCACTTGGCACAGAGGTATTCAGTGAGGGTGATGAAGTATTTTGTTGTCTGGTGTTCAAATGAATAACTCCACGTCTGAGGGGAAATTGTTTGCAAGCTACTTTCTTTTCTTCAGACTTCTATTCTACCAAAGTAACTTTCCCAAAACTATTCTTTTCGGTGTCAGTCATGTAAAATGAGCATCAGGACTTTGCAATCCGTGTCTCCAATTTGCCCTTGAAATGAAATGAAAATGAAAATTGCTTATTGTCACGAGTAGGCTTCAATGAAGTTACTGTGAAAAGCCCCTAGTCGCCACATTCCGGCGCCTGTCCGGGGAGGCTGGTACGGGAATTGAACCCGCGCTGCTGGCCTGCCTTGGCCTGCTTTAAAAGCCAGTGATTTAGCCCAGTGTGCTAAACCAGTCCTTTGGGATCGATGTGGGAAGGGGTCCTTGGGGTGGATCCTTCAGGCATTTACTAGGCCCACACAAGTTACAGGACAGTTGTCCGGGGTCTTTCCTGGTATTCATTTGCAATTTTTGTTCTTTCTGCTTGCCCACCTGTTCTAATTTCCGACTGGCACCAGAGGGTTTGCCAATTGGAATCCGAGAGAGAGGAGAGCGAGGGAGAGACGTCAGGCTGGGTGGGCAGCCAGAGATGCCTTTGGTTCCCCCCTCACATAGAGGGGGCATTCCTCAGCGTTAATGTCAGTGGAGGCCCCCCCACCCCCCCCACCGCCCCGCCCTAAGGACACTGCACGGCAACATTGTGAGGCCCTCGCTTGTCCTCTCCCCCTCAAGACGTGTTTCTCTCACTCCAGGAGTGTCTTCCCTGAACCCAGATCAGTTTCCACCAGCAGTTCAAAACGATTATCGAAATGAGCTTTGGTCGTATAACTGGGTGTTCATCGAATCCCTTACAGTGCAGAAGGAGGCCATTCGGCCCATCAGGTCTGCATTGACCCTCTGAAAGAGCATCCTACTCAGGTCCGCTTCTCCGTCCACCCTAATCCCATAACCTTGTAGCAGAGCCTGCACATCCCTGGACACTAAGGGACAATTTAGCATGGCCAATCCACCTAACCTGCACATCCCTGGACACTAAGGGACAATTTAGCATGGCCAATCCACCTAACCTGCACATCTTTGGACACTAAGGGCAATTTAACACGGCCAATCCACCTAACCTGTACATCTTTGGACACTAAGGGACAATTTATCATGGCCAATCCACCTAACCTGCACATCTTTGGACACTAAGGGACAATTTAACATGGCCAATCCACCTAACCTGCACATCTTTGGACACTAAGGGCAATTTAACATGGCCAATCCACCTAACCTGCACATCTTTGGACACTAAGGGCAATTTAACATGGCCAATCCACCTAACCTGCACATCTTTGGACACTAAGGGCAATTTAACATGGCCAATCCACCTAACCTGCACATCTTTGGACACTAAGGGACAATTTATCATGGCTAATCCACCTAACCTGCACATCTTTGGACACTAAGGGCAATTTAACATGGCCAATCCACCTAACCTGCACATCTTTGGACACTAAGGGCAATTTAACATGGCCAATCCACCTAACCTGCACATCTTTGGACACTAAGGGCAATTTAACATGGCCAATCCACCTAACCTGCACATCTTTGGACACTAAGGGACAATTTATCATGGCTAATCCACCTAACCTGCACATCTTTGGACACTAAGGGCAATTTAACATGGCCAATCCACCTAACCTGCACATCTTTGGACACTAAGGGCAATTTAACATGGCCAATCCACCTAACCTGCACATCTTTGGATACTAAGGGCAATTTAACATGGCCAATCCACCTAACCTGCACATCTTTGGACACTAAGGGAGAATTTATCATGGCCAATCCACCTAACCTGCACATCTTTGGACACTAAGGGACAATTTATCATGGCCAATCCACCTAACCTGTACATCTTTGGACACTAAGGGAGAATTTATCATGGCCAATCCACCTAATCTGCACATCTTTGGACACTAAGGGAGAATTTAACATGGCCAATCCACCTAACCTGCACATCTTTGGATAGTAAGGGACAATCTATCATGGCCAATCCACCTAACCCGCACATCTTTGGGCACTAAGGGACAATTATGGGCAGGGATAGGTATGTACCGCAAGACAAGAATTATAGCTGGGGGAAAGGTAATTATGATGCTATTTGGCAAGATTTAGGATGTATAGGATGGGGAAGGAAACTGCAGGGGATGGGTGCAATCGAAATGTGGAGCTTTTTCAAGGAAAAGCTACTGCGTGTCCTTGATAAGTATGTACCTGTCAGGCAGGGAGAAAGTTGCCGAGCAAGGGAACCGTGGTTTACTAAGGAAGTTGAAGCACTTGTCAAGAGGAAGATGAAGGCTTATGTTAGGATGAGACATGAAGGCTCAGTTAGGGCACTTGAGAGTTACAAGTTAGCCAGGAAGGACCTAAAGGGAGAGTTAAGAAGAGCGAGGAGAGGACACGAAAAGTCGTTGGCAGATAGGATCAAGGAAAACCCTAAGGCTTTCTATAGGCATATCAGGAACAAAAGAATGACTAGAGTAAGATTAGGGCGAATCAAGGATAGTAGTGGAAAGTTGTGTGTGGAATCAGAGGAGATTGGGGAAGCGTTAAATGGATATTTTTCGTCGGTGTTTACACTGGAGAAAGACTATGTTGTCGAGGAGAATACTCGGGTTCAGTCGACCAGGCTAGATGGAATTGAGATTCACAAGGAGGAAGTGTTAGCAATTTTGGAAAGTGTAAAAATAGATAAGTCCCCTGGGCCAGATGGGATTTATCCTAGGATTCTCTGGGAAGCCAGGGAGGAGATTGCAGAGCCTTTGTCCTTGATCTTTATGTTGTCTTTGTCGACAGGAATAGTGCCGGAAGACTGGAGGATAGCAAATGTTGTCCCTTGTTCAAGAAGGGAAATAGAGACAACCCTGGTAATTATAGACCTGTGAGCCTTGCTTCGGTTGTGGGTAAAATGTTGGAAAAGGTTATAAGAGATACGGTTTATAATCATCTTGAAAAGAATAAGTTGATTAGCGATAGTCAACACTGTTTTGTGAAGAGTAGGCCATGCCTCACAAACCTTATTGAGTTTTTTGAGAAGGTGACCAAACAGGTGGATGAGGGTAAAGCGGTTGATGTGGTGTATATGGATTTCAGTAAGGCGTTTGATAAGGTTCCACACGGTAGGCTATTGCAGATAATAAGGAAGTATGGGATTGAAGGTGATTTAGCGGTTTGGATCAGTAATTGGCTAGCTGAAAGAAGACAGAGGGCGGTGGTTGATGGCAAATGTTCATCCTGGAGTTCAGTTACTAGTGGTGTACCGCAAGGATCTGTTTTGGGGCCACCACTGTTTGTCATTTTTATAAATGACCTGGAAGAGGGTGTAGAAGGATGGGTTAGTAAATTTGCAGATGACACGAAGGTCGGTGGAGTTGTGGATAGTGCTGAAGGATGTTATAGGATACAGAGGGACATAGATAAGCTGCAGAGCTGGGCTGAGAGGTGGCAGATGGAGTTTAATGCAGAAAAGTGTGAGGTGGTTCACTTTGGAAGGAGTAACAGGAATGCAGAGTACTGGGCTAATGGCAAGATTCTTGGTAGTGTAGATGAACAGAGAGATATCGGCATCCAGGTATATAAATCCCTGAAAGTTGCCACCCAGGTTAATAGGGCTGTTAAGAAGGCATATGGTGTGCTAGCCTTTATAAGCAGGGGGATTGAGTTTCGGAACCACAAGGTCATGCTGCAGCTGTACAAAACTCTGGTGCGGCCGCACCTGGAGTACTGCGTGCAGTTCTGGTCACCACATTATAGGAAGGATGTGGAAGATTTGAAAAGGGTTCAGAGGAGATTTACTAGGATATTGCCTGGTATGGAGGGAAGGTCTTGCGAGGAAAGGCTCAGGGATTTGAGGTTGTTTTCGTTAGAGAGGAGAAGACTGAGAGGTGACTTATATCGAGACATATCAGATAGTCACAGGGTTAGATAGGGTGGACAGTGAGAGTCTCTTTCCTCGGATGGTGATGACCAACACGAGGGGACATAGCTTTAAATTGAGGGGTGGTAGATATAGGACAGATGTCAGAGGCAGTTTCTTTACTCAGAGAGTAGTAGGGGTGTGGAACGCCCTGCCTGCAACAGTAGTAGACTCGCCAACTTTAAGGGCATTTAAGTGGTCACTGGATAGACATATGGATGAAAATGGAATAGTGTAGGTCAGATAGGCTTCAGATGGTTTCACAGGTCGGCGCAACATCGAGGGCCGAAGGGCCCGTACTGCGCTGTAATGTTCTATGTTCTAATTTATCATGGCCAATCCACCTAACCTGCACATCTTTGGACACTAAGGGACAATTTATCATGGCCAATTCACCTAACCTGCACATCTTTGGACACTAAGGGACAATTTACCATGGCCAATCCACCTAAATTGCACGTCTTCGGACTTGTGGGAGGAAACCGGAGCACCCGGAGGAAACCCACAGAGACGGGGGGAGAACGTGCAAACTCCACACAGTCACCCAAGGCTGGAATTGAACCCGGGACCCTGGCGCTGTGAGGCAGTGGTGCTAACCACTGTGCCACCATGCCTCCCTTGTGCCACTGTGTTACTTCTATTCAGTGCTATTTTGAACTGACTTGATGTCCAGATTCCACAGCATTAACACCCCTCACCTTTAAAAGCCTCAAACTAATGTCAAACTGCATGAGATCTGTTCTCCACATAATCTTCCGAATATTGAAAGCTCTTCACCAGCCCAGGCTTCTAGTGGGGCAAGACAGCCTTCTGCGACCATGGCAACAGCCACCCCTGCGAGACAGGGACATTTTTCAATGCTTCTCAACATCATGATGACTTTTGTCCTTCTTGCCCCACGGGATCGCTGCCATCTCCACAGAGACTGGCAAGTTGAAAGAAAAAAGATTGAAACTTCCAGTCAATAGTTGGAAGATGCAACAGGATTTCATGTTTTAAAGCTTTTCCTGGACAAAAATAACGAGTCAACGCTATTTTCCTTTTTGTAGGCAATTTATATTTACAATGCAGAAAGAAATGTTGCCCTTTTATACTTATCACAATTTTAGGCCCAAATGACTCTCGCTCCTTATAGCTATAGTTTCCTACACGCACTACCAGCAGTAAAGCCTGTCCAAATGATTCCACCCCTCTGGACACACGAGGACAAATCTCCCAGAATCCTTAGATGGTTGTGGGATGCGTCTCTACGACTCGTCACAACCGGCTATGATAGTTTGCAGAAACAAGCCATGTCTCTCTCCCGGCCGCACAAAACTGCTGTCTGTCTGTGATTTTCATCGCTTTGCAGGGAAGCCTGTAACCTGATCTCAAACATGTCTTCCTCTGCACTCTTCCCCATGGCAACATGAAAACACTAATGTTGCATCCAGGTCCAGGTGCTATTCTTGACCGCAACTCTCTTTCATCTCGGAAGTAAGTGGACAATTTACAACAGAATTGTCGGCAACCCAACACTTTCACCACCTTTCTGGGACATTGGGAGACTCCATTCTGAACTGAGAGACTTCTGCTATTGTCTCCAAGCGTAAATACCTTGAACCCTTCTTCCTTTAATCTATACCAAACAAACCGCCCAAGTTTACTACCAGGCTGACTTCAAGACATACTTCACATAGTCCCAAAACATAACAATCCGAGAACCATCTTCAGCCAGATATTCCAAGTGAATAATCCATCTCGTCTCCTCCGGAGGTCCCCAGCATCACAGATGCCAGTCTTCAGCCAATACGATTCACACCATGGGATATCAAGAAACGGAAAAGGCATTGGATACTGCAAATATTCCGGCAATAGTACTGAAGACTTGTGCTCCAGAACTTGCCACAACCCCAGCCAAGCTGTTCCAGTGCAGCTACAACACTGGCATCTACCTGGCAATGTGGAAAATTGCCCAGGTGTGTCCTGTACACAAAATACAGGACAAATTCAACCCAGCCAATTACCGCCCTATCAGTCTACTCTCCATCATCAGTAAAGTGATGAAGGAGTCATCAACAGAGCTATCAAACGGCACTTACTCAGCAATAACCTGCTCACGGACCCTCAGTTTGGGTTCCGCCAGGGTCACTCAGCTCTGACCTCATTACAGCCTTGGTTCAAACATGGACAAAAGAGCTGAATGCCAGAGGTGAGGTAAGAGTGACTGCCCTTGACATCAAGGCAGCATTTGACCGAGTGTGGCATCAAGGAGCCCGAGCTAAACTGTAGCCAATGGGAATCAGGGAAAACTCTCCGCTGGTTGGAGTCATACCCGGCACAAAGGAAGATGGTTGTGGTGGTTGGAGGTCAATCATCTCAGCTCCAGGACATCACTGCAGGAAAATGAAATGAAAATTGCACATTGTCACAAGTAGGCTTCAAATGAAGTTACTGTGAAAAGCCCCTAGTCGCCACATTCCGGCGTCTGTTCGGGGAGGCCGGTACGGGAATTGAACCGTACTGCTGGCCTAACTTGGTCTGCTTTCAAAGCCAGCGATTTAGCCCTGTGCTAAACCAGCCCCCAGGAGTTCCTCAGGGTCGTGTCCTCGGCCCAACCATCTTCAGCTGCTTCATCAGTGACCTTCCTTCCATCGCAAGGTCAGAAGTGGGGATGTTTGCAGATGACTGTACAATGTTCAGCACCATTCACAACGCCTCAGATACTGAAACAGTCCATATCCAAATGCAGCATGTCCTGGACAACTTTGAGGCTTGGATTGTTAAGGGGTAAGTTACATGGCCTGGCACTTGAGTTAACAAATGACCATCTCCGACAAGAGAGTACCCAACACCGCCCCTTGACATTCAATGACATTACCATTGCTGAATCCCCACTATCAACATCCTGGGGGTTACCATTGATCAGAAACTGAACTGGACCCAGCCACATTAATACTGTGGCTACCAGAGAAGGTCAGAGGCTGGGAATCCTGCGGTGAGTAACTCACCTCCTGACCCCCCCCAAAGCCTGTCCACCATCTACAAGGCACAAGTCAGGAGTGTGATGGAATACTCTCCACTTGCCTGGATGAGTGCAGCTCCAACAACACTCGAGAAGCTCGACACCATCCAGGACAAAGCGGCCCCGCTTGATTGGCACCCCATCCACAAACATTCACTCCCTCCACCACTGACGCACAGTGACAGCCAAGGCTCACCAAGGCTCCTTAGGCAGCACCTTCCAAACCCGCAACCTCTACCATCTAGAAGGACAAGAGCAGCAGATACCTGGGAACCCCACCACCAATGATACAGTGCTAAGGCTAAGGAATGGGGCAGTAGAACAAAATGTGGATAGCGCTATCAAATAGATAGTACCAGTACAATGGGCTGAATGGACTGTAAACTGCTATGTTTCTGCAGAGTGACAAAATTGAGAGAAGAATGAGAAAACATGAGTTCCAACAGGTCAGAATTATTGCCACTAGGAAGCAGGCCATTCAGCCCTTTGAATCCATACTGGCTGTCTGTCGTCCAATCCAGGAAGTTCCATCTCTAACCCCGTAGCCTCTGCAGGTTTATTTCCATCAAGTGCCCATTCAATTTCCTCTTCAAATCGTTCATCGTCTCCGCTTTGCCCCCCCCCCCCCCCCCCCCCTCAATGCAGCGAGTTCCAGGTCATTTTCCCACACTTTGGTTTCAAAATAATTCTTCCTCACAGCCTCTCCTCATTGTCTTGCCGAAACCGTAAATCTGTGCCTCCTAGTCTTTGTCGAAACAGTGAATGGAAACGATTTTTATCAGTAAAGCACAGCATGAAACGTACAATAGTAATGTGAGTAAAGGATTTGATTTGATTTAAGATGCCTTGCTGTCATAAGGTGATGTACACTCACTGTTACTGAGCACAGGTAGTTGATTGGTTGACAAGGAGATTGCCGGTTGCCCAAACAAGGAAGTAAAAGTCCTGGGCCAGGAATTTTCGGATGATGAGGGTTTCCTGTCCCGCCATTGAAAAAATTGGTGGTCAACACATCCCTGTTGTTATTGCAAGCCCCACACCCATTGAATGCTCCAACAAGCGTCCATGGGTGGGAGATGGGTCTTCCGCCTCTGACTCGGGAAAATATCCTGCCTGAGTGAGTTGGCAGTCAATCTCTAGCCCTTGGACAGGGCTGGGACTGCACCCCCCCCCCCCCCCCCCCCCCCCCCCCCGCCCCAGAGGCTAAGGGCGGGATTCTCCGTTCCCCGACGCCAATTTCGTATTCGCCGATTGGGCGGAGATTGCCTTTTTGACATCCAAGTCGGGGCTGGCACCTGTTTTCGGATTCTCCGCCCCGTCCAAAATGGCGTTATGGGTGAGTAGGCCGCACGCTGTTGGGACGGCCTCAGGACGTCACCTGAAGGCCCTCCCCCGATGCTCCGCCCCCGATGGGCCGACTTCCCGACTGCGCGGAACACGTGTGCTCTCAGTTTTCGTCAAATTCGCGTGGCGGCTGGGGACTGTGTCCAGCGGCCACACAGTCGGGGGGGGGGAGCCCTTTCAGTGGCCGGGGGGGGCGGGGGGACTGGTGGGGGGTTGTCTGGAGGTAGTGACGGTGGTACGGGAGGGGGCACTATCTGGCAGGCCGATTCCGCGCGCGGCCGGCACCATGTTGTACGGCGCGACCGCTGCAGGTCAGCGGCGTGCGCATGCGTTGCCCCGGACCCGGCCATTCTCCGGCCGTTTTTGGCGCGGGAGCTGGGGGTTCTATCCGGTGCTGCTGTTAGCCCCTCACCGGTCCCAGAATCGGAGAGGGGGAGGCACTGACTGTGGTGCCTCCCCCACTGTTCCCACGCCGACGTCAGCGCTTAGCCGCAGAATCGGAGAATCCAGCCCCGAAGTCCCTCCTGGGAGTCCAGGAGCAGGTCAGTGTGGAGATCTCAGGGCAGGGAGGAAGGGGTGAGGCCCAGGGGGGTGAGCAGAGGGCGGGGTTGGGTGTGTTGGCAGAGATGCCAGGGGAGAACCTGCAGGTGTGTGTGGGGGGGAGGACGCTAACGTTAAACAGCGGTTTATTTTCCAGCTTCGATTCGACCCCTGAACTCCTCCCGCTGACCTAAAAATTAAGGCTCGGTGGGAAGCAGCCCTTAACTGGTCAATAATTGGCCACTTAAGGGCCTCAATTGAGGCAAGGATGGGCGGACCTGACTAGACTTCGCCCATCCAAGCGTAAAATTACGGAGAGCTCAGGGTGGTCAGAAATCCAGTGGGAACGCCATCCAACAAACTGTGTGGTCACCCTCACCTACAAGCCCTCAGACACGTCATTGGGGGGTGGTGCTGGAGGGGGTGGTTGAAATTCGCCCCTCGGCCTAGCCCTCAATCTGTACGGAGCCTTCTGACAAATCTGTTGCCCACGCTCGGACTTTGGAGAACTTTTGGCAAGAGCCCAAGTTGGAAGTATATCACCCAGACAGAGAGAAAAGAACTTAGTGCCAATATGACAAGTATTGACAGGAACTGGGGCTGTTTCAAAGGAACCAGCCAGACTTCCCATTGTGCGGCATAACGCCTTGCACAAGGGGGCACAGGAACAAGCTTTGCAGGAAATTCAAACCGTCAATGCCTTTTTGTCTTTATACCTCATGAATAAGGAGTATTGGGGGAGGCAGCTTCTCGGTCAAATGATTTCCTCGTACTGTCTATGAGAGACAGTCAAAACCTTAAGATATCACTGACTGTCTTTTGTTTTTGAAGGTATCAAGTTTTTTCATGTGGCGCACACGTGGAGTCCAATATATCTGTTGTAAGATAATTGATGCCAAAAATAAAACTGTCCGTCATACTTCTCACTCCGACAAGTTTTAATCTCTGTGTTTAGTCGGCCAATAGTTCACTGCGGTATACATCACCCTGGGGAAGCCAGAGTCAATGCTTTAGAAATGACTTTTTGGATGGCCTGGTTTATTGACGTGATGCCTCAGTCTCACAAGCAGAAGGTTCTGCCTCTCCTCCCTGTCTCTGTCTCCGCGGCGCTTCCTCCCCCGCCCCACCGCAATGCAGCTTGCAGCCCCGCGGAAAGTGAGGCAGGCCGTCCCGTTACCCAGAATTGACCCTTTCCCCGTCATCGAAGAGGAAATGATCCTGGCTGAGGTGCCACAGAGCGCCAAGTGGTGTGAAGGGAGTTTGTGGACTGCTCACTGCTGTCCCTCACACTTCCACTGAGCGTTAAAGCCGCTACCCGGACCAGCGGCCGCCCCTCCAACAAAAAACTTGAGTATCGCTGAAAAAAGACACATGCTGTCAAAGCTTTTCAGCCTGTACTCATCAGTGTGCAGGTGAGGTGGATTGGCCCCTTATAGTCCAAAGATGTGCAGGTTAGGCTACGGGGATAGGGCAGGGGAATGGGCCAAGATTAGGGTGCTCATAGGGAGCATGGCTGGGGCAGACTCGATGGGCTGGATGGCCTCCTTCGGGATTTTATGGATTCAATGGTCAATACTCAAGAATACCAAGTGGAAATGGAACAAAAATGTATATTGCATAAGGAGAGAGTGCTGATTGGTTTACAAGTGGACTCCGATTGGTAGAAGGGGTGCAATTCTGCATGGCAATATCTCCACCAATCAGAGCCCACGTGCCAACCAATCACCACTCTCTTCTCACGAAGTATAAATTGTTGTCCCCTTGATGTTTGGTATTCCTGGGAATTGTCCCGATGAGTGCAAATCAAATCATTCAGAATCAGATCGCTAATATATTGAACGGGATTTTCCACACCCACCATGGCGTGTTTCACGGTAGCGGAGGCAGCCAGCTATTGGCCGGTGGTGGGCACTCCCCCCTGGAGTGTGGGGGGCGAGTCATGTGACAACATCTCCAGGAATACGCTTCATCACAGTTGGCAACCCTAATTCACTGGGTGTCATTCTCACCTGAGTCATAAGAACATAAGAGTCAGAGGCAATGTTCCCTCAACATCCCATCATTGTGCACAGCCCAGTTGTGGGACTGAGTGGTCCCTTTAATATTGTCTCCTGTGCGCAGCCCGACAACTCCACCACTCATAAAAAGATCCCACAGCAGTATCTCGAAGATGAGCAGGACAGTTCTCCCCGGCGTTCCGGCCTAACATTGATCCCTCGACCATCATCGATGGGACACAGTTTATCTGCTCCTTACCTCATTGCTGTTTCTGGGAGCTTGCTGTGTACAAATTGGTAGCCACACTTCCCTGCATCACAACACTGAATACATTTCAAAGGTACTTGGGCACAGTGGTTAGCACTGCTACCTCACAGCGCAAGGGACCAGGGTTCAATTCTGGCCTTGGGTCACTGTCCATGTGGAGTTTGCATGTTCTCCCGTGTCTATGTGGGTTTCCTCCGGGTGCTCTGGTTTCCTCCCGCAGTCCAAAGATGTACAGGTTAGGTGGATTGGCCATGATAAATTGCCCCTTAGTGTCCAAAGATGTACAGGTTAGGTGGATTGGCCATGATAAATTGCCCCTTAGTGTCCAAAGATGTACAGGTTAGGTGGATTGGCCATGATAAATTGCCCCTTAGTGTCCAAAGATGTACAGGTTAGGTGGATTGGCCATGATAAATTGTCCCTTAGTGTCCAAAGATGTGCAGGTTAGGTGGATTGGCCATGATAAATTGCCCCTTAGTGTCCAAAGATGTGCAGGTTAGGTGGATTGGCCATGTTAAATTGTCCCTTAGTGTCCAAAGATGTGCAGGTTAGGTGGATTGGCCATGTTAAATTGTCCCTTAGTGTCCAAAGATGTACAGGTTAGGTGGATTGGCCATGCTAAATTGTCCCTTAGTGTCCAAAAGGTTAGTTGAGGGTTACTGGGTTACGGGGATACGGTGGGGGCCATGGGCCGAGGTAGGGTGCTCTTTCAGAGGGTCAGTGCAAACTCGATGGGCCGAATGGCCTCCTTCTGCACTGTTGGGATTCTATGATTCTACTTGATTGGCTTTAAAACGTGTCCCAAGGGCATGAAAGGTGCCACATAAGTGCAAGTTCTTTAATGTGGATGAGGTTGTGGAGTGCCTCCGAGAAATCGACACAAATTTCAGGCGCCAGAATGTGGCGACTGGGGGATTTTCACTGTAACTTCATTGCAGTGTTAATATAAGCCCAGGATAAAAGCTAGGTTTACACAAGTTAGGCACGCTACAGCCTTCCGGCCTCAACATCGAATAAGGGGCAGCACGTTAGCATGGTGGTTAGCATAAATGCTTCACAGCTCCAGGGTCCCAGGTTCAGTTCCCGGCTGGGTCACTGACTGCGTGGAGTCTGCACGTCCTCCCCCTGTGTGCGTGGGTTTCCTCCGGGTGCTCCAGTTTCCTCCCACAGTCCAAAGATGTGCGGGTTAGGTGGATTGGCCATGCTAAATTGCCCATAGTGTCCTAAATGTAAGGTTAAGGGGGGGGTTGTTGGGTTACGGGTATAGTGTGGATATGTGGGTTTGAGTAGGGTGATCATGGCTCGGCACAACATCGAGGGCCGAAGGGCCTGTTCTGTGCCGTACTGTTCTATGCTGTACTGTTCTATGTTCTAAATATTTTTCTGGGTGGAGTGAGAGAAACAAAATTTGCCATTCATCGTTGAACTCTTTCTGGTGTTTATCCAAAGGCTGTGCATTGAATTTACCGGGACAATGTAGTCAAACAGTAGAGAGCTCTTAAAAAACATGAAACCTTCTCCAAGTGCATTGTGTGCCATTGAAATTTGTTTGACTTGTTTTCATGTGTTTTCTTCAACTTTCTTCCACCCAGCTTCAACTCTGAGCTCCGGCAGGAATTTCCCGAGACAATGGAAAGTACGGTAAGGATTCTATACAACTGGGATTCGGATTCGACTCCAGTGTGTCCAGCAGTGTTCCTCTGGAAGCAGAGGCTACAAGAGCAGGTCAGAGGCTGAGAATCCTGCAGAGAGTAACTCATCTCCTGACTCCCCCCAAAGCCTGTCCACCATCTACAAGGCACAAGGCAGGAGTGTGAGGGAATACTCTCCACCTGCCTGGATGAGTGCAGCTCCTACAACACTCAAGAAGCTCCACACCATCCAGGACAAAGCAGCCCCGCTTGATTGGCACCCCATCCACAAACATTCACTCCCTCCACCACCGACGCAGGCAGGTCCTTAGGCAGCACAGGGTCCTTCGGCAGCACCTTCCAAACCCACGACCTCTACCATCTAGAAGGACAAGGGCAGCAGATACCTGGGAACCCCACCACCTGGAGGTTCCCCTCCAAGTCACTCACCATCCTGACTTGGAAATATATCGGCCGTTCCTTCACTGTCGCTGGGGCAAAATCCTGGAACTCCCTCCCTAACAGCACTGTGGGTGTACCTACACCTCAGGGACTGCAGTGGTTCAAGAAGGCAGCTCACCACCACCTTCTCAAGGGGCAATTAGGGATGGGCAACAAATGCTGGAATAGCCAGCGGCGGCCACATCCGTAAAGGAATTTTTAATAAAAAGGAAGGCCCAGGAGGTTAAATCCTGGTCAGGGGTTAGAAAGAGAGACTGGAGAAACCTGGGCTGTTCAGAGTAGAAAACAGGCACCTTTGAGGTAATGTTACGGAGATATATACAAGAATATTAAAGGAATTGAAATAATCAAACTTGAATAACGTCGTACTTTGAGTTGCGAGAGTCAGATGAGATGCAGGTTCATCAGGTATGAGGTAAATTGAGGCCTGATAGGCAGTTCCTTTTACTAAAGTGATCAACGCTCAGAATGGAGCTCTGGATAGAGCAATAGTGACCAAAACCCTGGAATGATTTACAAAACAACTGAATACAGCAATGGAATATAGGGTCCCAGGCAACGATTGACACAGCATTCAACGGCAGAGTCCTTAAAACCAGAGATGCACAAGAGGTCAGGATTACCTGAGCACATTTATAGGTTTACGGTGCGAGGGGCAGGGTTTAGAGGAGATGTACGAGGTAAGTTTTTTGCACAGAGGGTAGGGGGTGCCTGGAACTCGCTGCCGGAGGAGGTGGTGGAAGCAGGGACGATAGTGACATTTAAGGGGCATCTTGACAAATACATGAATAGGATGGGAATAGAGGGATATGGACCCAGGAATGTAGAAGATTTTAATTTAGATGGGCAGCATGGTTGGCACAGGCTTGGAGGGCCGAAGGGCCTGTTCCTGTGCTGTACTTTTCTTTGTTCTTTGTTATCTCGGAGAGCTAGATTAGGCCCCAGAGGTAATACGGGACGCGATCAATCAGTGATTTGAAAACAACGCCAAGAATTTTAAACGAAGATGTCAGTGGCTACAAGAGCAGGTCAGAGGCTGGGAATCCTGCGGAGAGTAACTCACCTCCTAACTCAAAGCCTATCTACAAGGCACAGGTCAGGAATGTGATGGAATACTCTCCACTTGCCTGGATGAGTGCAGCTCCAACAACACTCAAGAAGCTCAACACCATCCAGGACAAAGCAGCCCCGCTTGATTGGCACCCCACCCACAAACATTCACTCCCTCCACCACCGACGCACAGTGGCAGCCGTGTGGTGTATCCAAACACCTCTATACAGCAAGTGTTCCTGAGCATGCTAACTGTATTTAACAGTGGATTGAGAGCTGAGATGGTTCTGTTGTTTGTTTGGGAATAAAGATAGCAGTTAAGGGTTATGGTGTCCCTCCACCACCGACGCACAGTGCTTGTCAACCTTTTTTTCCCACGAGACGCTCTTTCGCCAACTGGCCGGTCTTCGTGAGCCACGCCACATTCGTTTACCCAGTCCACTCTGAGTCAAGGCAGTGTTTGGGACACTACGGTTTTCTTACGCTAGGCGAGGGAGGGAGAAATAACCATCTCGTTTCTTGTGCTGGCCAGCATCTCCCGCCCTGGTGCTGCCAAAATATCATAGAATAGAATTTACAGTGCTGAAGGAGGCCATTCAGCCCATCGAGTCTGCAGCGGCTCTTGGAAAGAGCACCCTACCCAAGGTTAACACCTCCACCCTACCCCCATAACCCAGTAACCACACCCAACACTAAGGGCAATTTTGGACACTAAGGGCAATTTATCATGTCCAATCCACCTAACCTGCACATCTTTGGACTGTGGGAGGAAACCGGAGCACCCGGAGGAAACCCATGCACACACGGGGAGGACGTGCAGACTCCGCACAGACAGCGACCCAGCCGGGAATCGAACCTGGGACCCTGGAGCTGTGAAGCAATTGTGCTAGCCACTGTGCCGGAGGAGCGGAGGGTGGCCAGGAGGTGGGCTATGAGGTCGGGGTGGACGGACACGGGACACCATTGCCGCAGCCGGCAAGGCAGCCATGCAGCTGCGCACGCCGCTGACTGCCACTGCGAACTTAGGGTCACAGGTCGTATGGGTGTCTCCCTCCCCAGGCCACAAACCCCCCCGGTGAATCCCTCACCGTTTCTCATTGGAATCGATTGTGTTCCACGCTGTGCGGGTGCTGCCCCTCCGCTGGATCGGTCCAGGTGCGGCGCCAGTTTTGCTGTGGTGGAATCCCACGAATTCTGCGCCGGCGTCAACACTTAGGGTGGGATTCTCCGATTGCCGACTCTGAAATGGTATTCGGCGACTGGGCGGAGAATCAACTTGGCGGCGGAATTGGGGGCGGCGCCATCGGTGAGTAGGCCGCAGCCATTGGGACGGCCTCAGGACGTCACCTCAAGGCCCTCCCCCAATGCTCTGCACCCGATGGGCCGACTTCCCGACGGCGTGGATCACTTCTGCTCCCAGTTTTCGTCAACCTCGTGTGGCGGCTGCAGATTGTGTCCAGCGCCTCCACTGTCGGGGGACAGGGAGAGCCGTTCTGCTGGCCGGGGGGGGGCTTCCGCTAGGGGGGACTGAATTGGGGGTGGTGAGGGGGGTTACAGGGGGGGCAACATCTGGCAGGCCAAGTCAGCGCGCGGCCAGTGCCGTGCTGTACGGCACGACCGCTGCAGGTCGCCTCCGTGCGCATGCGCGCCCAACGGTCCCGGCAATTCTCCGTTTATGTCGGGAACGCCAGGGCTTTTACGTGGCGTGGCATCTAGCCCCTGACTGGGCGGAGCATCGGTGCAGGCGTGGCTCCGACTTTCTGATTGTAAAACTAGACACTTCCTCCGGACAGAGCCTGAAAATCGGAGAATCCAGCCCTTAGTCTCAGGAACGGAGACTCCCGCTGCTCGTCCTCTCTGCCATCCCTCTGTCCTACACTGAAGCGCATGTCTGCGGGCACTGAGTGAGGTTAGGATTTGGCGTAGCTGTGATGCCCGGTACAGTCAAACAGCTGGCTTGCATTCACAGTTTGGAATAGCCACCGGGGTAGGTTTAGGCAGGCAGTCAGGGACTGGGGCTGGACGAAAGTGCAATCTGTTATTCCTCTGGGTCCCGTGAATGGTACTTATTTGTATACGCCATCCCCTGCCTGTCTACAGGCAGCACAACTTTGTGCAAAACCCATTGTGAGGCGAAGAATCCATTGCCCCCAGGGAGAAACAATGCAGCCACTTTTGACAATGTGGTTCAGGGCTTGTCCCGTACCTTGGAACAATCAGATGTGAAATGCAGAACCAGCAGAACTGACAGTGCAGGAAGGGCCGACTCCCTTCAGTGAGAGAGGAGCCCTTAATGCCTGAATTGAGTCAAATGTAAGTCGCACTGCATCTGAGTGAGCGCCCCCCCCCCCCCCCCCCCCCAGCTAAAGGCATCGGTGTAGCTCTGGGCAGCTGATGCCACTGTTTTCTGGGCACCACAAACTCTCGTACCCAATCCAAAACCAAATGGCCAATGCCTGGGCACAAGAGGCCTCAGTCAGGTGGGCACTCTGGTCCTGAAGGAGTTCATTACAAGCGGCATTGCCATCCCTGAACGGAGCCAGGCTCGGCGCCTGCTGCACCCTCTTCTGCTGTCAGGGGCGCCAGGCTTGGAGGGCAGCAAACTTAGAACATAGAACATAGAACGATACAGCGCAGTACAGGCCCTTCGGCCCTCGATGTTGCACCGACATGGAAAAACTCTGACTGGGCCTTTCCCCAAAGGTTTTCCTCGCTCGACTTCCCATCTCTCTCTCTGCCGCAGGCTGCTATTGGTCACCAGGCATGACCTCAGAAGAGCCCACGTCCCACAGCCAATCAGAACAGGG